>NC_041398.2:154543632-154593632 GCF_900747795.2 Erpetoichthys calabaricus
AATTAATGTTCTTTACATTATATATGATTCTTTATGTCATCCATCCATCCATTTTCCAACCCGCCGAACCCGAACACAGGGTCACGGGGGTCTGCTGGAGCCAATCCCAGCCAACACAGGGCACAAGGCAGGAACCAATCCCGGGCAGGGTGCCAACCCACCGCAGGACACACACAAACACACCCACACACCAAGCACACACTAGGGCCAATTTAGAATCACCAATCCACCTGACCTGCATGTCTTTGGACTGTGGGAGGAAACCGGAGCGCCCGGAGGAAACCCACGCAGACACGGGGAGAACATGCAAACTCCACACAGGGAGGACCCGGGAATCGAACCCAGGTCCCCAGATGTCCCAACTGCGAGGCAGCAGCGCTACCCACTGCGCCACCGTGCCGCCCTCTTTATGTCATCAATTCTTTAAATAGTTATATACCAATATTTACCAGTTTGAAGTATATTCTTGTACTTCACTTTAATTATTATTTAATATGTCATAATTCCAGATCAAACGTGAGCACAAGGAGAACACGGGAACAAGTTAATCTGACACATAGGAAATGAAACACAGCATTCAGTAAGTACAATGCACACTACTTAGCATTTAATTTGGCGGCCACTTTATACCAGCCGTCTTTTCTGGTTTGGGCTGCTTTTGCAGTGTTACCCCTTGTGCATATTAAATCTTGAAATTCTTTATGTCCTTCGAATAAAAGGTCTTCCTCCGCTTGTGTGAAAAAAAACTGCGCCCGTTCTTTCGTCATTTTGTTACAGCCTATCAAAGACTTGCTGATCATGTTTTCTAGACTCGATATACTGTATATGGGCTTTTCACTCAGCTCGCGCATTCTTCTCGCACGATTAGATCCAGCTAGACTAATCTAATACACGGCTGCGTTTGAAAAACCGACTTATGCCGGATGAGTTTCACTGGCATTAACTCATCCAAGATGAGGCATCTGATCTCGGATGACTTAAGCGATGTACGGAAAATACCCCCCAGGTGTCCAGAATTACCTTGATGATATTATTATCTATGGATCCACGACTGCTGAACATGATCGTCGTCGCTCAGCCTGTTATAGAATGCTTGGAGAAGGTAGGGCCACAATTAAACAAGTCCTCCCATCGTTTTTTGGGGCATGTAATTTCTGCGGAGGGTATTTCTCCTGACACAGAACATGTAGATGCCTTCCTTAATGCACCCCTTCCCACAGATGCTTCAGCCCTGCGTTCGTTTTTAGGGCTAACATCATGGTATGCAAAGTTTATACCGCATTACGCCACGATAGTAGAACCTATGCGTGCTTGTTTACGTAAGCAATCCAACTTTGACTTCATAGAGGAAGCACAGACTTCACAGAGGAAGCACAGCGTATCTTCCATAGGGTTAAGGAATTAATTCTGACTAGTCCTGCTTTGGTCATTTTTGATCATGCTTTGCCTTCAACTATAACAACTGACGCTTCAGATTACAGGCTGGGTGCAGTATTTACACAAATGCATGCAGATGGAACGCAGCACACCGTTGCTTTTGCTTCTCGTACATTTTCTCAGGCCGAGAGGAAATATTCTACAATGGAAAAGGAGGCCTTAGCCTGCATTTGGACAGTTGAAAAGTGGCGTACGTATTTGTGGGGACACCATTTCACTTTAGAAACAGATCACCAGGCCCTCGCAACCCTTCTTACTACGAAAGGTATGGGGAGAGCTGGTTTGTGTATTGCCCGTTGGTCGGCATGTCTCCTTTGCTGTAATTATAACGTTTTGTACTGCCCTGGAGTGCAAACTTCGACTGCGGACTGCCTATCTTGACTCCCTATATCTGCTCCAAATGTGCCATCTGAATTAGAGCCGGAGTATGTTGCCCTTCTGTCTTCGGCCGTGAAGGCAGTAAGCCATGCAGAATTCGAAGCTGCTTCTGCATTATGCCCAGAACTGAGTGCTGTACGGGATCGTATTCATTCTGGATGGCATGCAAATATTTCACTTTTACCAAATGAGCTTGTACCGTACTTTCGCATAAGGCACGAACTGTCTGTTAAAGATGATTTTGTATTCAGAGGATCGGATTGGTTAGTTGTGCCGGTTAAATTGCGACAGGTATTTGTGGACCTAGCACACGAGGGTCATCAAGGAATTGTCCACACAAAACAGAGGCTTTGCGACCTGTACTGGTGGCTGAAAATGGATGATCTTGTCACGACAGCAATCAAGTCCTGTCAGCCTTGCCAAGCAAATGATAAGATCGCAAAGGTGTGTGCCGCGCCGTTACAACCCGTACCTTGGCCAGACGGGCGATGGCAGAAAGTTGCCATTGATGTGATAGGGCCGTTTGAAATCGCACCTGCAGACTGTCGATCTGCCTTCACACTAATTGACTATTATTCAAAATGGCCTGAAGTTGGTTTTACATCCCAAATTACTGCTTCAGCTGTAGTTGCTTTTTAAATATCTGTTATGCCCAGAGCAGGGTAAAATAGTTAGCCAGCTATGGATAACTCAGAACATTAACTTCTTTATTTTACAACAGGCACGAACGATCACCAATCAAGAAGACTCTCTTTTATTCCTAGACTCCTTTGCTATCCCTTCAACAGGTAACACATTTTATAAGAACTCCCCCTAGCGTTCTGGCAGAAGCTACAACTGAACACAACAATATCTATTTTCAGTCGCCATGGCAACCCTCAATGCTTGGTATCTGATAATGGTCCTTATTTCATATCCTCAATGCTGACCACATTTCTACAGGAGAGGGATATTCAGCACACTAGATCTGCAAATTATCACCTTCGGGCTAATGGGGCAATTGAAAGATTTAATCAAGTGCACAACAAACGCTTCATTTACAGCGTAAGTCCTGGAAATCATCCATTACGGAATTCCTTCATATCTTTAGAGCTACGCCACCTGCGACAACGGGTATTTTGCCTTTTGAACTGCTTCATGGGCGCAAGATGCGTACCAAACTGAACGTATTGCCTTTGCCAACATCTGTTGGACTAGACGATGCAAGCATAAGACAACGAGTTGCTGCTAAACAGAATAAGATGAAGAAACACACGGATGATAGAAGAGGAGCTCGTGTCCCGTTACTGGCAAAGGGAGACACAGTGCGAGTAAAAATGCCTACCCTTGTGTCTAAAGGATTGCCACATTACAGTAATCCCATGCCTGTACTTGACAAAACTGGAGAAAACAGCTACGTGCTTAGTGATGGTAAAGTATGGAATGCAGCGCGGTTGTCCCCTTGCGCACCATGTGCAGATTCGGCAAATGACGTGCCATCCGCGGATCAATCCTCTGGTGAGCCTCCTGCCGCTCCGCTTGAGTCACATGGGGATTCGTCCCTTGAGTGTTTGCCGCCTCCGTTTCCAAGAGTGAAACCACCTGCTTTGTTGGTCCCTGAAGGAAATGGGAAGTCCACCTTGAAGGGCCGGCTATGCCGCCGTCCTGTGTGGTTTAAAGACTATGAGACGGGATCGTAATGCAAGTCAAACAGATTAGTCTGTTGTTTCTTTTGTTGTGTTATTTTCTGTTTTTTAACGGCAAGTTTTGGACGGGGAGTTAGATATTTAAGAAAGGGCGAGATGTTATGTTGTGGTATTAATGTTATTTAATTTGGACAGTAGGTGGCACTGTACAAATATATATAAATAGAACTGGGAAAGGGATGGGAGGAGAGTTCCCAGAAGGAGATTGACATGACAGAGGTCTTTCTGTAATAAAGAAGGTATTTGAAGATTTCTTTGTGTACTAATTAATACAACAGGTGGTTTAGCACTGCTGGCTAACACTGTTCCCTACTTGCTCGCGTACTAAAGCGACTTTAGCTGCAGGTGGAAGTCCCATTTTACTTATGGCGCCAGGCAGAGTTGTGTCTCTGTGCAGTAGTCTATTAGCCAGCAAAAGCGCTTTGAAGAAGCTGTCTGTTGTTCTGGTTCTGCCTTTTGCATTCTCCCTCTCTCGAATTGGACAGCACTGACCGCAGGAACACCTGACTGCATTACGCTTTCTCCAATAGCTCTCCTTCAAATATATTGTTGTGAGTGTTGATTTGATATTAAACAGAAGTACAGTCTTCCTTTAGTGGTAATGTTTCTCTCTTTCTTTAAAAATCACCAACATACCACTAAAGAAAGTTTAGTAAAAGCTGCAATCTCTAACATCATCAGGATTGTTGCTAAATTACTACACTAATTTTAATTTATTTTATTTTATAACAGAGGTTTCAGATGATATTGGTGTGGAAGGAATCAGCTTCATGCGAGTGGTAGTCCATAGACACCCATGGCTGAGTGAATTTTAACACAACATCCTGGCTACAACTGTAAAGGGAGCTGGTTTCCCTGACGTTATAAGTTGGCAGACTTAAAGCAACATTTAAAATGTCAGTAAAAAGTGTAGCATGCAAAAATACTGTTTGTGATCACATTCTATATGAATTCAATTTAAAAATCCAAATACAGGGATTTTAAAGAAATTCTAGTCTGGCATGTGACATCCCTCATAACAGAGATCTAGATTCAGCAAACACTGCAGGTAAAGAGATCTCGACAATGGAGAGGTAGCTAAGTGTCTTATGGATGTTCAAAAGCTTGCTAGAATTAAAAAAAAACATACAAATGTTTACTAGAAGCATAAATATAAAATGAAAGCTGTGCGGGAACACTGTTTTTCACAACTAACTAGAAATATTATAAAATTAATCTTTAGAAAATGATGTATTACAAAGTGTTAGTTTTACTGCACAATTTACTAGCAAGCATTTGTTATTAAATCTTAAGCGCAGAGTCAGTGCATGCAGTATATGCAAGCAGGCATGTGTTATTTTTTTTTTTTTTTACATTTTATTGATTTTATTAAAATCAAATAACATTCCATGCAAATAAATGAAGTTTTACAAAAATAGGTCCAAAACAAATCAACTCCCACCCCTAGGCATGTGTTATTTTACCTGCCGAAAGACAAGTAACCCATACTGTAGAATGGGCCGGTATTCAGTCAGTTCAGTGCTAATGGAGCCTGCAAAGTCAGGACCACCATGCTAACTAAAAGTGCAAAGTTAAAGTTAGACAATGCATTGGCATTCGACACCAGCGAGTACAGCAGCAGCCTGCTATAATCCAGAAATAAAGTAACTCTGTCCACCCATTAAAAGTGCCGTCTTGAGCTACACTGTGTTCACCTTACTGCAGCTGACAATCTCTGTCACCTCAAACAAATGCAGCCATTTGGAACCTTGAAGACGTTAAAAAAAAAAAGAAAAGTAATGCACCCCCAACACTGTTAGCAAGCCATTCCTGATGAGAATAGAATGTAAAGAGTTCTGAATTAAATTGGAAAATAATAATTGGTTTTCACCTTCGATAGCAGATGCAATTAGAAGAATGTCTCTAAAAATGTTTGATCTAAACTGCAGTACTGGCCATACTTTTAGGAAGGTATCCATTTGATAATTATGGATTTAAAAAAATGGGAGAACTTGTCTTATGAAAGAAAGAAAGAAATCTGAAGAAATTACACAATATGTGTACTCATTTGGTTGTCTTATAGAATAAGACTTGTTGCTATAGAAGGCAAGGTTGGTGTGAGATACAAAAAAACACAAATCAATGCAAACATTACTTTGGAATAGTTCAGGTATTACCGTGTGGTCACGTAGGCCCACTACATAGATAAAAAAAGGCAGTGTGCTACGTGGCTACTCTCTCAGGTGGCCGTTAGCATATCATAATCTCTTGGACCAATAGCGTGAGTTTTCTGCATTCGACTTATACAACCGACATTATAAAATACCAGAAATTATATGGTAAAATCAAGCCCCAACTTATCCATGAGTATATACAGTAATTAAAACTGATTTAATAGTTTTAAAAAATTTGAGTTGGGTGGCTGATATACAGTATGCATTTTTGTTTGGCGCACTGTAGGAACATTTTCTTATTGATATAATTATTATGTGCAGCTACATATAAAAGATTTGTTTGATGCAATAAAAACAGTCTGATGCAATCTAATTAACATCGGATAGTATTACGTGTATATGGATATACTCTACACCAAGGTGTGGTACACAACTGGAAAGAACAACCCTTTTATTGCCAAAATAAAAGTCCCTTTTAAAACTGCCAAAACAAAGAATTCCTATCCAATAGCCATGCACGCATCTCATTGCTCTGTAATGGCAATCAGACTGTTTAGTCCCTGTACCTGCCACATCACTTAACAGCATGCTTCGGAGAGATCTACAAAGCTAAAAAAAAAGAAGGACTTTTCATTGGGTTAGGAATGTATGTATACATAATGATTTAAAGTGGTAGTAGAGGGGCTCAAAGTGTAAGAGGTCATGAACTGTTCACAACAAATTATATTGAACTGTATACTAAAGGGGAATATAACATCCTATAGTGAATTTGAGGAGGATAGAAAATTTTATGATTTTTCACAATCTTAAAATTATGCTATAATACTAGTAGAGACTGATTTTAATGCTTAGTGGCCTATAGATTTTGAAACATCTTTATTTAACCTTATCATAGCAATAGATTTGGAAATACTGCAGTAGCATCTGCCTTGTGTTTTAACTAATACGAAGGGATCATTTGCCAAAGGGCGAACACATTGCCTCATACCATGTTTACCATACAATAGTAATTTGTAGTTGTAATTGTTTTCACTATTGTTAAACAATATTTATGCTTACTAGAAGAACAAAATAAAAACTTGGTGCACTCTGATTCTCACTAAATATTCTTGATGAGCATGCTGCACTGTAGTGGGGGATTGAGTACCTCCTGCTCTGTTCCTCCAGTACTATTATACCCTGGAAAACCCAAAGAGTGTCTGATTTAAAGGGAACATGTCAGACAGCTGGGTGCAAATGGGAAAAAAACTAAACTGATAATCCATGATGAAATATTGAAGGCTAAAATAACTGAATACAACAATGTAGTCCACCTTGAGAGGCAGTCCTATTTCTTTAAAATTATAAATGATAATGCTGGCAATCCAAGAGTTTTATTCTTCTTTGCTAATTCGTCTTCTAAACCCAGATGACTTAATGGAATGCCTCCTAAAAACTATTAGCGAAACTTGAGGCTTTCACTGTATTTTTTTTAAACACAAAATTAATGATATTAGAAATAATACAGTACACCCCCCCCAAAGTTAATCCGACTGTTTTTTTTCTCCAGTTTAACTGGTGTTTTTTCTTTTTTTTTCAGTCCTCCTGGCCATTCAATCTTACCTTTTTCTTTGTTACATATGTATAACATTATTACCTAATCTTGTTTGATGGTTTATTTTAACTTGAGCTACATTGTACCGCCGCCCCAGGAGAACAATTAAAACAGAGTTGCTGCACAATCAGAAAACTGCTAGGGAAAAGCAGTTTGTTATTGAAAATCTTTTGGGGTAACATGACCAACGCTCATCCTTTTATTTGACCCTTCACCACATGCCCCAGCTCAGCATCAGATAATAAGCATTACCACAATGAAAAAGAGGAAAAAATATATACATATATTTACATACAGACAAAAAACAAACAAACAAGTACCTAACATAGAATCAAAATAACCTTTCACAGATTAGGGGACGAGATGTTCTCGCTTAAGAGAAACCGGTTTCCCATATTGGTTTACTGTCTTTACTGTTCTTGAGCAAAATGGAAGCCTCACGGAATATGCCAGCCGCCGAACCGATAATTAAAATGTTCTGTCTTAACCGGTCCAAAGAATTGCCGGCGAAACCAAAAAAAAAGTCAGTCTTCAGAGATAATAATAATAATAATAATAATTTAATAATTCTTTGCATTTATATAGCGCTTTTCTCACTACTCAAAGCGCTCAGCAATTGCAGGTTAAGGACCTTGCTGAAGGGCCCAACAGAGCAGAGTCCCTATTGGCATTTACGGGATTCGAACCGGCAACCTTCCGATTGCCAGTGCAGATCCCTAGCCTCAGAGATGCGTCTCCCTTGTGCTGCCAAGTGAGAAGAAAAAAAAAACCTTCTTCTAGCAGGTGTATTCTTGGCACTACCTCATTGCTTCCCTTTGCTCCACCGCACAATGTCTCTCTCTCTCTCTCTCTCTCTCTCTCTCCCCCCTTCTTTTCCGGTTTAATGTCTTCAGCACCAATCGTCCTGTTCATGTTGTGACCTCCCCCTTGAAGATATATTTTCAGTAACCACTTTTCTTGAAGTGCACATGTGGCACCGGCTACAACATTTTTTGTATGAAAACATGTTATGTGTTGTTGTTGTTTGTGGACAAGCTCTTCATAGACCATTCACAGGTCAGAGTGTCAAAGGGCAGATTGTAACCAAAGGTTTGATGTGTGCCACTGTGATTTGTGGAATGTATTCCAAACATATTGTTTTATTAAAAATGGGTAATTGATACCATAAATAAATACAGCTGGAACCACGCAAACCAGCTGACTGAAAGAACCTGATAGGGAGATGGGAAGAAATAAGTGGAGGATGACTCAGGCAGACTATTGAAAAGTGCTGATGTGGCCTGTTTGGTGAGTATCAATATATTGCCAGGGGCCATTGTCTGCTATCTACAGTTTTCTCTATAAACGAATTTTATATTTGGCAAATGCATGTTCTTATTTTGGAACATGAAAAAGTATAAAGCTTGGGCAACTGCACTGAACCTTAGAACTCACCTCCTGCCCATACCTAGGACAATATGCGTTCTGCACTCTCTCCCTCTCTCTCAAAGAGGACAGCGCCAATTGCAGGAAGCCCCAACTACATCACACTTTTTGCCAGTAGTCCTCCTTTGAATATTGCATTAATGTGAGTTTTAAGCTAATATTAAACAGCAGGTAAGTATATTCTTCCATTAGTGTTACTGTTTATTTCTTCCTTTTAGAATCACCACTGTATTATTAGGGAAAGATATATTTTATATTGTACAATACCGGTCAAATGTTTTAAAACATCACTGTTTTTCAGTTTTTATGGGAATGCATGCAGTTTAATGTCTTAATGTTTCTTGAAATCAACACAGAGAACAAATAAACAATGACAAAAAAATCATCAAGTGTACAAAATTTTATTCAAATTTTTGATTAATCAAAGTAGCCACTTTTTGCTGAGACAACAGCAAAACATACACGTGGCATTTTTTCTATAAGGGAAATCAAATATTGGTCAGAAAGATCTTCCCAACACTGTTGCAGAAGTTCCCAAAAATGTATTGCTTTCCTTTCACCCTTCTATCCAATTCATCCCAAACTAACTCAATGGGGTACAAGTCTGGAAATAGTCTATTTTTTTAGTGTATCTTCTTGTTTTTTTCTTTCAACATAGTTCTGACATAGTCTGGGGGTGTGTTTTGGATTATTGTCTTGCTGTAGGATGAACCCCTGACCTATTAAATGTAGCCCACAAGGTATTGTGTGGTGCTGTTAAATGCAGGATTCAGGATGGTAGTCACTCTGTCCAAATCTCTAACTCTGCCTTCAGCAAAAGAATCCCAGGCCATCCACACTTCCTCCTCCATATTTGACAGTTGGTGTCACACACTGAGGCACAATCCTTTCACCAACTTGACGACATACAAACACTATGCGTGAGGAACTGAAGATTTCAAATTTTGATTCATTGGTCAATAAGACTTTCTTCCAGTCTGCAGTAGTCCACAGCCAGTATTTCATGGCCCAAACAAGCCTTACTTTCTAATTTTTCCTTTAAGGAATGGTTTCCTTTGTACTGCAGGTTTGACAAGGCAAGTGGCACTAAGTCTCCTCTTCACAGTGGAAACTAATACTTGATGTTTTTAACCACTATTAAGCTGTACTTGAAGGTGTTGTGCTGTGAGGTGCTATCATGCAAGCTGGTGACCCTCAAAAACTTGTCTTCTGATTGGGTTGTGACTTTGGGTCTGCCAGATCTCTTTCTATCAGAGTTTTGCAATTTCTCTAAATTAAAGGTCTATGCTTCAAAGGGTAATAATGCCTTGTCTCATTTCATGTAATTGCTGTTTTCTTGCCATTAGCACTGGAATTTACAACTTTCTACCCTGCAATATTGTAGTACTTCAGAGGGAGTTCCAAAACTGCCTGAAGACAGACAGAGGGTTTTTAAGTAAATCAACAAATTGTTTGCTTCAACTTGCAATGCATGTACTTTAACTGCTGGAGAACATCTGTAGGTTTACCTATTAGTTGTAAGGCCCATTTGTAATACACTGAAATTTCCTTTTTTTCAGTTTTTAACCTAAACAGTACATTTCCAGAGGTTTAAAATAAATTTTAGCCATTTCAGTCTTTCATTGCATTTCAGCTGATTTAATTTGAAAAACTGAGGTGCTCTAAAACTTTTGACCGGTAGTGTATACATAGATTTTTGGTTTAGTAAAGGCTGCAACCTCTAGTGAAACAATGTCAAGAAAAGCATTGTTTCCAAATACAAGAAAAAAAACATTAAAACTTCTGTGGGAAAACTACAAAAGAAGCTAGGAGAAGATGTGTGACTCGCAGAACAAAAACTCCAATTTATTGTACAAAATGTAAGGATTCGCTGTGTCTAGTGGTAAACAGAAATTTTTTCATGGACTGGCATAAAAAATAATTTTGAAATTAAATGTTTGAATGAGTACATAATTATATGCACAGTGCATCCGGAAAGTATTCACAGCGCATCACTTTTTCCACATTTTGTTATGTTACAGCCTTATTCCAAAATGGATTAAATTCATTTTTTTCCTCAGAATTCTACACACAACACCCCATAATGACAACGTGAAAAAAGTTTACTTGAGGTTTTTGCAAATTTAATTAAAAATAAAAAAATTGAGAAAGCACATGTACATAAGTATTCACAGCCTTTGCCATGAAGCTCAAAATTGAGCACAGGTGCATCCTGTTTCCCCTGATCATCCTTGAGATGTTTCTGCAGCTTAATTGGAGTCCACCTGTGGTAAATTCAGTTGATTGGACATGATTTGGAAAGGCACACACCTGTCTATATAAGGTCCCACAGTTGACAGTTCATGTCAGAGCACAAACCAAGCATGAAGTCAGAGGAATTGTCTGTGGACCTCCGAGACAGGATTGTCTCGAGGCACAAATCTGGGAAGGTTACAGAAAAATTTCTGCTGCTTTGAAGGTCCCAATGAGCACAGTGGCCCTCCATCATCCGTAAGTGGAAGAAGTTCAAAACCACCAGGACTCTTCCTAGAGCTGGCCGGCCATCTAAACTGAGCGATCGGGGGAGAAGGGCTTTAGTCAGGGAGGTGATCAAGAACCCAATGGTCACTCTGTCAGAGCTCCAGAGGTCCTCTGTGGACAGAGGAGAACCTTCCAGAAGGACAACCATCTCTGCAGCAATCCACCAATCAGGCCTGTATGGTAGAGTGGCCAGATGGAAGCCACTCCTTAGTAAAAAGCACATGCCTGCCTGGAGTTTGCCAAAAGGCACCTGAAGAACTCTCAGACCATGAGAAAGAAAATTCTCTGGTCTGATGAGACAAAGATTGAACTCTTTGGTGTGAATCCCAGGCGTCACATTTGGAGGAAACCAGGCACCGCTCATCACCAGGCCAATACCATCCCTACAGTGAAGCGTGGTGGTGGCAGCATCATGCTGTGGGGATGTTTTTCAGTGGCAGGGACTGGGAGACTAGTCAGAATAAAGAGAACGATGACTGCAGCAATGTATAGAGACATCCTGGATGAAAACCTGCTCCAGAGCGCTCTTGACCTCAGACTGGGGCGACGGTTCATCTTTCAGCAGGACAACGACCCTAAGCACACAACCAAGATATCAAAGGAGTGGCTTCAGGACAACTCTGTGAATGTCCTTGAGTGGCCCAGCCAGAACCCAGACTTGAATCCGATTGAACATCTCTGGAGACATCTTAAAATGGCTGTGCACCGACGCTTCCCAACCAACCTGATGGAGCTTAAGAGGTGCTGCTAAGAGGAATGGGTGAAACTGGCCAAGGATAGGTGTGCCAAGCTTGTGGCATCATATTCAAAAAGACTTGAGGCTGTAATTGCTGCCAAAGGTGCATCGACAAAGTATTGAGCAAAGGCTATGAATTCTTATGTACATGTGATTTCTCAGTTTTTTTTATTTTTAATAAATTTGCAAAAACCTCAAGTAAACTTTTTTTCACGTTGTCATTATGGGGTGTTGTGTGTAGAATTCTGAGGAAAAAAATGAATTTAATCCATTTTGGAATAAGGCTGTAACATAACAAAATGTGGAAAAAGTGATGCGCTGTGAATACTTTCCGAATGCACTGTATATACAGTAGTTACAAATTGTTTACTTGTTACTTCAGAGTGATGAATAGTGTTGTGGTTATGTGTACAGTACACCCTCGAAATCCGCGGGGGTTACGTTCCTAGAGCACACGTGAATTGTGAAAAACTGCAAATTATGGATGTGGTTAAAAAAAAAATTCCTATTTTTATAGTTTAAAGTGTTTTGGGGGCATATTTAATTTAGGGTTTAATTTCATTTCAACCTAAATTTAATACATTACCTAAAAAAAAAAAAAGAATGTAAAGGTAAACCTGTATACTGTACAGTACTGTACTCGTCACCTGCAGTGCTTGAATGTAAAATACCAATGTTACCGCTATATGTTCTGCAATTCATGCAAGTGCGTTTTCATTGCCAGAAGCCTTAGAAGGTGCAGGGCCTTTTGGCGGTATCTTGGGGCTTTAACCCTTAAACTGACACATACGTGGGGTTTAATGCATCCCTGGACGCCAAATACTTTTTTGCTGCACTTTAAGTAAACGTCACAATTTACAAAGAAAAAGTGAAATTTTAATGGAACACATTTTTTTTATGCAAAGAGCATCACAATTACTGCAACACTGATCATTTTACACACTGCCAATGAACTGTAAAAACTATTTAAAAAACAACTGGAACAATATGTACAAGGTGCAACTGATGCCATTAATGAAATTCAGTAAATCACCAAGCCAACTACGCTTGAACTGGCTTCACGGAAGCACACAGAGGTAAACGCTGGCAGGCTAGTCTAGTACAGCGGCTCAATCCCAGAGACATTGAGGCTGCAGTGCTGCAGGGGCCAGCAGTGGTCATGAGCTGGCTGCTCAAAGAATGTACGTCGCCGAATATACTCATCTCCTACATGCTGGCAAATGGCACTGGGAAGCAACTATAGCCAGTTGCAGCAGTTTAAAGATTAAGAACAACAAAACGGAAAAGACGAGAACATTCAGCTGGAGATGAGTCACAGGGCAGCAGCAAGGAGAAATGACTAATGCTGTAGCAGTCCAGTGCCGTTAAGATTCACACCACCATGAAGATGGTGATTTATTTATTTTTATGGTGGAGAGTCCAGGGATGCACCCAGCCTTGACCCGACCCGCACGCACAGACATAGAGACAAAAACAAAGCAAACCAATAATCAAACAGCAAATAAAGAATGTAATAAAAACAACAATACCACTCCCTTCCCCTTTACGTTCCCCTTACGGCGATTATACATTAAATACAACAAAGCAACAACAAAACATACACAGTACTCCATGAAAAACGGCAACAGATGAAATGTAATGATGGTCCAGAGATCCGCATGTTGAATGGGAATGTAAAGATAGTAGTAAAGATACCAGTAGTTCCTGAAATGGTGAAGACGGGTGGATGGGTTCAGGAGTGCTCCTTTCTTCGCAGGATAGCAATGAATCCACTTACAGTCCTCATGGACACAGGCAGACGGCAGACAATCCAGACCCCAACCACGAAATGATCCAGGACAAAACGAATAAGTACAGGTAACCCAACAGAAGGCAGGCAGAGAGACAGGAACTTGAAACACAAATTGCAAAAACTTTTTTTTTTCTTTTGGTCACAGGCCCCCTTTTTAAAAGCTGCGCTGACATCCTTTGACCCCAACAGCCCCTGCACCCATTGGAGCCACTGCAGGGATTGCTGGGAGTTACAGTTTCAAATTCTATTGGCCACTTTCACCATCCCAAGCTGCGTTTTCCTCTATGGTTGCTTCTTGTTCACTCTACAGTGGAGTATTGCCACGAAAAAAGCCATAAAAAATTGTAGAGGATATTTGCAGTTTCCGCTAACAATACAATACAGTTTATTTTTGTATAGCCAAAAATCACACAGGAAGTGCCGCAATGGGCTTTAACAGGCCCTGCCTCTTGACAGCCCCAAGCCTTGACTCTCCTTGAAACTCACCTTGTAGGGAAAAAATGGAGGAAACCTTGGGAAAGGCAGTTCAAGAGAGACCCCTTTCCAGGTAGGTTGGGCGTGCAGTGGGTGTCAAAAGAAGGGGGTCAATACAATACAATGCAGTACACAGAACAGAACAATTTCTCAATATAGTAAGAAATAAAAAATATAAATTTTAGAAGTACAGAGCAGAATTTAACAGTAGATGATATATCCCATGATAAGATTTGGGTTTGTGTAGAGTCCTGGAGACCTCATCCTTCAAGCTGCCTCCCCCATTTGGCCATTCCACGGCTGAAACAGTGCTGGGCCAGCCAATCCGATGAAAGGACCCCTCTTTCCCAACAATTATTATAATATATATATAATATGTAACATAATATATAATATAACATATATAATATATATTATAATAACAATTATTAGTTAGGTTCTGAGGAAAAATCCACAAATGACTGAGGCCGCGAACCCTTCGCGGGGGTCTACTGTATATAAATATATATTTACTTAAAAAATAACTGCTACTACAATACTTGTTTTGAGAGATTATTTAGGTGAAAGAGACTAAATACTTCCAAAAAGGGACATAATGTTTCCAAACAGTTTAACCTTGCAATGCTATGGAACATGCCATCTAACTTGGTACAATGAAAGCTGACAGACTGGGAAACTAATAAAAATTGATTCCATTCCATTGTGCAGAATGAAATGTCTTTGTTATGTACTGTAAAAATCCAGTTTTTTTCCACATTTCTTGTGTTTTATTTAGTTGATATTGGTATAAACAAAGCTTTTTATTCCTATAAATACTTTCTTTTAAAAGCTTGGAGTGTTGCACTCACAACTCTTCAAGAATTAGCAACTCATTTATTACATCAACAGAATAGCAGCTGTTAATTTTAAGTGTGTAATTAGGCACTATAATGTCAAATGTCACTGACTACATCCAAAATCTCCTACACTTTTTCTCCACAAGTTGTTAAATCTAGTTAATATTTGTTTAACTCAAGTCTCTCATAACTTTAATACCCCCTCTAAACTTGTTTTACTATTATTAAAAATGCTTATAAAATGTTTTGTGTGGATGGGAGGGTTTATAACAGTCCAGTATGAGACCTCTATCCTTCATGCTTTTTAGCTGAATGTAAACATCCCCTCTAAGATGTGTCTCATTATAAAACTGAACACAACTTTCAGTTAAATCCTGCTTTACATAAATGCTGTTTCACCATCTTTCTCTTTTAGACGATAGATAGATAGATAGATAGAGTCACACACGTGCGAATGGGAGGCAGCTAATGGGCCTGAATAACAATAATTCCATGCCAGAACAGGGGGTGGCGAGTTGCACTAACTTTTTCTCTCAATCATATGCAGACTATTCACAGGAAATCCCATCTGGTTCCGGAGCCCATGATGTCACTTCCGGTCTTGGCCTTTAAAGCCGCCATCTTTGCACATATGAATCAGTTTCAGCAAAAACTTACCCATTTGCAGCTAGGGCATATTATATGGGTGGCTGCTCCAAACCTTTGATGTCTCCTGTCCTTTCTGGTTACAGTGGAGTAGTCGGCAGGATGGAAGGCTCCCAGAAGAAACAGAAACAGGACCTGAAGTCTTTTTTTTAATTTTTTTAATTTTTTTTTATGAGAATCAGTGTATTTATGTAACTTTTAGTGGCTAATTTATGCATATTACCAACCCATTTACAGGCTGTGTATGTACAAAGCATACAATTATTTAACTCAAAATTAAAAATCGAGCACATCTGTCTCACTTAAAATTGTCCAAAATGTTTCCAGGGCAAGATCCAACCTACAAACGTTGCAATCAAGTTCCAGCCTCACTGGGCCACATGTTCTGGGCCTGCACTAAATTAACATCGTTCTGGACAAAAATCTTTAAATGCCCATTAGACAGCCTTGGTGTCACAATCCCTCCTAAACCCATTAATAGATGTGTATGGTGTACTCCCAGATGGGCTTAAAGTAGAGCAAGACAAACAAATTGTAATTGCCTTTTACTACACTATTGGCACATAGAGTACGAGAGTTAGACTTATCTTGCTCAACTGGAAGAGTCCTAAGTCAGTGGGTAACTGATGTTATATACTATTTGAAACTGGAAAAAATCTAATTCTCACTTAGAGGATCTGTGCAGAACTTTTTCAGAACCTGGCAGGATATGATTAATAACATTTTAGAATAAGCTTTTAAAACACTGAGGGTTTCTCCATTTATCATTATTCACTTATTAATTCATCTATTTACTTATTTTTACTAGCTTAAAGTTTTACTCTGCTGGCTTAGCTCTCTTTCTCAGGGGTGGGGGTTGATTTATTTTCAATCTTATGTTTGTAAAAATTGATTTATTTGTATGGAATGATGTGTGATTTTAATAAAATCACTTACAAATCCCCTGACAATTTTGCATATGGGAGTGATGGTTATAAATGGATTTAAAACTGAAGCCCTCTTTGATTCCGGCAGCAAAATTTCCATTGTTGATTGCCGATATGTACTACCACGACAGTGGGTGAAAGTTAAGACCAGTATAACCTGTATCCATGGAGAAACCTGTTGGTGTAGGACCGGCACCTGTATCGTCAGTTATGAAGGATCTCTAAAAAAGTTAGCCGTAGCGGTCCTTCCGAACCCACCTTTTCCAGTGATACTGGGGCGGGACTGGTCTAAAAGTAACTGCGGTTTAATACTGTCCACTCCCAAGAACAACTTGGGCCTAATTACAGATGAAAATGATCCATCTCAAGCTGTCTCTATGGCCTGTAAACAGCTGGCAGTACAGAGATATGGAAGACCACGAGGGGGATGGGATGGTTTCTGGTCCGTCGCAGCCAGAAACATCATCAACTCACTAGTAGGAAACCCCGCCCCTTGAGGTCGACTGGACCCTCTCTTCGAGTTACAATTTCAGATTAGAGAAACACCGGCTTCTTTTAAAAGGCAGCAATGGAATGACGACTCCCTTAAGTTTGCAAAAAATGTAGTCGTACTTATCAATGGCCAACGCACTCATCACCCCATGCCACAGGGTCCTCACTTTGTGTTACAAAATGACCTACTGTTTCAGGTTGCGGAGCATAAGTGGGAGGTGCAGAAGCTGTTGTTAATACCACGAACCTACCGGCGGCAGGTCTGTGAAGTAGCACTCGCCCACCTCCTAGAAGGCTGTTTAGGCACCGAAAAGACTTTAGAATGTATTAAGCTCCGATTTTATTGGCAGGGAATTAATGAGGAGGGTCGCCATTCTTGCACGTCTTGCCCAGAGTGTCAATTGCAGCAAATTCCAAGGAGGGAACCCTTCCCCTGCTTGACATCCCCTTTGAAAGAATTGGGGTCGATATAGTAGGACCCCTAGAACCCTCAGCCGGAGGCCATAAATATATATTAGTTCTTATTGATTATGCTACCTGATATCCTGAGGCTGTTCCATTGCGCTCAGCCACATCTAAAGCTATTGTACGGGAATTGGAAGGGGTCTTTGTATGACCCTTACAGACCATGGGATGACTTTTACCTCGGAGATGTTCAGGGAAATGGCCAATTTACTTAAAATAAAGCACTTGAAGACTGTGGTGTATCATCCTCAAACCAATGGTCTAGTTGAGAGGTTCAAACAGAATCTCAAACAAATGCTTCATAAGGTGGTCAGCAGGGACAGGCGGAATTGGGTTCAGCTTCTCCCCCTCGTCCTTTTTGCTTATTGGGAAGTCCCAGAAGCCTCTACTGGGTTCTCGCCTTTTGAGTTATTATATGGATGACAACCCTGTGGGATATTGGACATTTTGAAAGAAGGATGGGAAGGAGAGGCTCTTCCCTCTACAAATATATTAGAATATATCGGGCAATTATGCAATAGATTTGGAAAAATTCGGCCCATACTTAAAAGTCACATGGAGGAGGTGCAAGCAGCAGTGGCCAGATATTATGACCGTGGTATGTCTCTCCGAGAATTCCACCAGGGAGATCATGTCATGGTTCTAGCTCCTACCTCCCATTCTAAATTGCTATCCCATTGGCAAATTTAGTGAGAGGAAAAGGACTCTGACTATTTGGTGAAACAACCTAATTGTCGATAGAGATATATCATGTAAATTTGCTGAATCTGTGGAAGGAATGGGATCCCGATTCCTCCTCTGCTCAGCCCCGCTCATTCTTTACTCATTCTTTACTCATAAAACCACCATTAACTTTGGTACATAATTAAATTACAGACAGAGACGGGAGCTCGAAGCAGTTATCTTGTCCATCCTGGAGGTAGTGAGCAAAAACGCCGGAAGATCCTCTCTAATTGCACACGATATTGTGACTGAACCCAGGGTTATAGTTTGCGAACACCCTTATCGACTCCTCGAGGCAAAAAGAGAAGAAGTGGAGTTTGAAATCAAGTGCTTGCTGGATCTGGGAGTAATAGAGAAAAGTCATAGTCCATAGTCCAGTCCAATAGTCTTGGTTAGTAAGCCTGATGGAAGTTGGAGGTTTTGCAATGACTGCCGTCAGCAATTCGATGCTTATCCAGTGCCAAGAGTGGATGACCT
This sequence comes from Erpetoichthys calabaricus, assembly GCF_900747795.2. Lineage (NCBI taxonomy): Eukaryota > Metazoa > Chordata > Cladistia > Polypteriformes > Polypteridae > Erpetoichthys > Erpetoichthys calabaricus. The sequence goes on from NC_041398.2 coordinate 154,562,391, forward strand.
CCTTGAGAGGCTAGGACAGGCAAAATATTTGACCATGCTTGACATGACGAAGAGGTCCAGGCAGGTTCCTTTAATGGACTCCACCAAGCCCAAGACTGCATTTAGCACCCCTAGTGGGCACTGGCAGTATTGTGTCCTTCTATTCGGGTTACATGGGGCATCTGTGACATTCCACCGTCTGGAGGATAAAGTGCTTCACCCTCATATCTCGTACAGTGCTGCTTACCTGGATGAAGTAGTCATCTATTCCAGTACATTGAAGGAACACGTACAGCAGCTCTGAGCGGTATTGTGGACCCTGGGTGAGGCCAGTCTTCAAATCAATCCAAAAAATGTTTTTTTTTGGTTGAAAGAATCTAAATATTTAGGCTACATGGTGGGTCGGAGAATTGTGAAGCCATATGGTTTGTGGATGGGGCCATTTCAATATGGCATCTGCCTTCGAACAAAGCGGCAAGTCCAAGCCTTACTGTGGTAATTACAAGTATTGCTGCCGGTTTGTACCTCGGTTTTCTGAGATTGCAGCACCCTTGAGTGATTTAACAAAGAAGTGGGCCCCAAACAATGTGGTATGGACTGTTAAAACAGATGCTGTGTTTGGTGACTTAAAGCAGGCCCTTACATCAGCTCCAGTATTGAAAGCACCTAACTTTTCATTCTCCAGATGTTCGTTCGGACACAGGCCTGAGAGCTGTGCTGTGACAGAATGTTGATGGTGTTGAACACCCCATCATGTTCCTGAGCCGGAAACTTGGATCGAGAGACCAGGTATGTGGCAATGGAAAGGGAAGCTCTTGTGATCAAATAGGCGATTACAGAGCTGAGGTACTACCTCTTGGGCCGTGAATTTACTCTTGTTACAGATCATGCACCCCTAAAGTGGATGGCCATAGACAAAGAGTTGAATGCACGAGTCACCAGGTGGTTTGTTGACCTACAACCATATAAGTTTTCGCTTATTAATTGTAGGGGCTCTCTCCATGCCAAAGCCGATGCACTTTCTCAAGTTCATGATCTCTCTGCCAGGTCCACCCTACCCGATGGGTCTGGGCTGAGGCTTTGTCCTCTTCCTCCCGACTCTGGCCCCAAGAATAGTGGGGACTGGCCCCTATTTATAGGGCACTCCAGGTGCCCAATGAGCTTCTTCCGGCCACACTTACGGGTGTGGTGGAAGTGTGGCCAAATAAGGCCCTGGAATTGTCCATGAACTCCCTGGCGGTGGCCACGGGCCCCAACAGGGTTGAGCTCCCATGCTCATGACCCATGGCCCCACTGGAAACCAAGGGTGCTGCCCTTTCTAGGCCCGGGGGAGAAACTGTCCTGGAAATACTCTCTCCCCTGGCCCTTCCATGGTTAGGGCATCCCGGCTGGGCAAGAACTCCGGCCATCTGCCACAATAGATAGATAGAGAATTTGTCTGATGCAGTGTTAAATTGCTGCTTTGTGATTTTGTTGAGATTTAGAAATAGTTTTAGCCTTTTAACCCCCTGATGTCAACTTTTGCAATCACCTACCTTAGAAAAGATAAGAGCTTTAAATTCCGGCTAAAAAAATTTGATCACTGATCAATATTATTTTAGAGTTCATGTGTCTAAGTAGAAAAACATTTTTTACTTTCTTGTATATGAAGTATAGGGAAAGTTTTGTAGTCGTCCAAAAATCTGATGTCGAGATAATGATGAACCTTGATGTTTTAGACCTCCCTGACTTTCTCATATATGGAGTATAGGGAAAGTATTGGAATCCTTTAAAAAATACATTTCATGATTTTGATGAATTTTGATGTTTTAGACCTCCCTGAGTCTGAAAATACCATTTTTGGAATTATGTCTGTGTGCGTGTGTGTGTATGTAAACACGATAACTTGAGTACGCTTTTACTTAAGTCAACCAACTTTTGCATACATGTATTAGGTACAAAATGTAGATTTCTGTCAACATTTGGACTATTTCCACTAACCCGAAGTGATACTTTACCTTTTATTCATAATAATAATAATAATAACAATAATAATGCATTTTATTTATACAAGGTGCCTTTCAGAGAACTCAAGGACACTGAACAAACAATAAATAAATAAATAAATAAAAGACACAATTATAAACAACTTAAAACATCAGAAAAACTAAAAATTAAAACCAAACAAAACCACTGTAATCAGAAGGAAAAAAAGAAAGCGCCATTTTAAACATCCATCCATCCATTTTCCAACCCGCTGAATCCGAACACAGGGTCACGGGGGTCTGCTGGAGCCAATCCCAGCCAACACAGGGCACAAGGCAGGAAACAATCCTGGGCAGGGTGCCAGCCCACCGCAGCCATTTTAAACAGATGTGTTTTAAGTTTGCATTTGAAAAATTAATATGATTTGATATTTCGGAGATCCGCAGGTAATGAATTCCAGAGCTTGGAAGCAGAACGGCTGAAAGCTCTGCTCCCCATGGTGGTTAGACGGGCGGGAGAGACGGTAAGATGGGTGGAGGAAGAGGATCTAAGGTTACGGGATGGAATGGCAACATGAAGAAGGTCAGACAGATATGGAGGGGCGAGGTTATGAATGGCCTTAAATGTTAATAGCAGAATCTTAAAATCAGTTCGAAACTTGATCGGGAGCCAATGAAGCTGCTGCAAGACCGGAGTAATATGGTGAATAGATGGGGTTCGAGTGATGATACATGCTGCAGAATTCTGGACTAACTGAAGCTTATGAAGAGATTTATTAGGGAGACCAAAGAGGACTATGAACAAGAATGGCAGTGGTATGAGGAGTGAGGGAGGGGCGAATGCGATTAATATTACGTAAGTGGAAGTAAGCAGACCGGGTGATGTTATTAATATGAGATTGGAAAGATATAGAGTACTGTCAAGGATGACACCGAGACTCTTGACCTGAGATGATGGGTAAACAACAGAGTTATCAATAATAAGAGAAAGATTATTGGTTTTGGATAATGATGATTTTGAACCAATGAGGAGAACCCCAGTTTTGTCACTGTTTAATTTAAGAAAATTCGAAGAAAACCAGGATTTAATTTCAGCAATGCAGTCAATAAGCGAGGGTGGTGGAAAAGAGGAGGTGGGTTTACTAGCAAGGTAGAGCTGGGTGTCATCAGCATACCAGTGAAAATTAATGTTATATTTATGAAAAATATTGCCAAGGGGAAGAAGGTAAATAATAAAAAGAAGAGGCCCCAGGACAGAGTCCTGGGGCACACCAGAAGTAACAGCGGTGGGTTGGGATGTGAAGGTTTTAATCTGAATGAACTGAGTGCAGCCTAAGAGGTAGAATCTAAACCAATCATGTGGAGTGCGAGTAATGCCAATCAAAGGTAATCTATTAAGGAGAGTGGTATGACAAATAGTATCAAAGGCCACACTCAGATCAGGAGGATGAGAATAGTGATTAGACCAGAGTCAGCAGCCATAAGGAGGTCATTGGTAATTTTAACAAGTGCCATTTCTGTACTATGAAGAGGGTGAAAACCAGACTGAGATAAAGGGCAAGTTAGAAATACAGCCGTCCCTTGCCATATCGCGGTTCATCTATTGCGGCTTCACTGTATCGCGGGTTTTTTAAATACAAGTGATTGCCCGCCTATCGCGGAAGTTAGTTCTAGACCCATCAGTGATAGGTGAAAATCCGCGATATAGAAAGACCATATAAATAAACATTTTTATAGTTTAAGCCTTAAAATACCCATCCCACACGCTGTAAATTTATAAAACACACTTTGTTAACACATATGATATGTGGATGTCGGACTAAGGATATGAGTAACATCTCTCTGTTATAAAACATTTTAAGTTCATGCAAGACAAGGCAGTGAGACAGGAAAACAGCTGCTGTACAGGCTTTTAAATTATTGACACGCAGAGCGACAAACAGCACAAAGTCCACTTCTCCTTAGCGTGCATTCAGCAACCCCCAATCCAAACCCGTTCATAACGTGAAGTGGCAGGAGCGTACCACGCCTCCAGGGAGGGGGGTTTGAGTGAACGTGCGTTCAGCCCTCACAAAACCCAACCCACACACACACACACTCCTCCTCCTCCTTCAGAACACGCAAAGCGACAAGTAGGCATTTTGGCAGAAGCAGCACAAAGTCCACTTCTGCTTAATGTGCGTAGAGCTGCCCCCCCTTCACAAAGCGAGTGGCAGACACATCGACATCTGATCGCTGTGTGTAGTGTTGCTCTGCGGTGTTAAGAGTGTAGAAAGTGTTTAAGAGCATAGGAAGTGTTTATAAGAGTGTGGGAAAGGTTAACAAGAGAGTGAGAAAGGTTTATAAGAGTGTGGGAAGGGTTTATAAAGCCTTAAAATATATATAAATAATAAAATAAATATAGGTCGCTACTTCGCGGATTTTCACCTATCGCGGGGGGCTCTGGAACGTAACCCCTGCGATAGGTGAGGGATGACTGTAGGGCAAAAATTATTGAAATTAGTAGGATCAGCACCAGGTTTTTTTTAGTATTGGGGTTATAGCAGCAGTTTTAAAAGATGAGGGAATAATACCAGTAGTAAGAGAAGAGTGAATGATGGCAGAAATGAGAGGGACTAAAGAGGGAAGGCAGGTTTTAACCAGAACTGTAGGCAGGGGGTCCAGCTGACAAGCAGATTACTTGGATTTGCAGATGAGATCTGAGATTTCAGAGGAAGTGGGAAGCTGGAAAGAAGAGAAAGAGTGAATAGGCGAGTGTAGTTCAGAAGGAATACAGAGAAGATCTGGACCAAGGTGCGGATGTATCCTTTGGATTTTCTCATTGAAAAAAGACTTAAGAGAATTACAGAAAGCAGTTGAGTAAAGGTGAGATGGTAAAGAGTCTGGAGGTTGTGTAACATTATTAAGTAAAGAAAACAAAGACTTGGTGTTACCTGTATTACAAGAACTTAACTGAGTGTAATAATTAGATTTGGTTTGGGCTATACAATCCTTGTAATACAGTACATGATTTTTATACATCTGTTTGTGGACAAAGTCCGGATTTTTTATACAACCTTTCAAGTTGCCTGCCCTTAGCTTTCAGAAGCCGAAGTTCAGGCGTAAACCAGGGGGCAGAAAAAGAAAAAGAAACAGATCTGGTTTTTAGCGGAGCAAGAGAATTAAGAATACCATTAAGACAAGTGTTATAATATGAGACCAGTTCTATGGGAGTGGATAAATTATAAAAGTCCATTTGGGAATCAATTTTAGAAGACAGCAAATTCAAGTTAATATTCTTAATGTTACGAAAGGCTATGAGATGTGGAAGCTTAGGAACAGAAAATGTAAGTTTGGCATTGAATGAAAGGAGAAAATGATCGGTTATAGTGAGTTCATCTGCTGTAAGATCGAAAGGAACAACACCAGAACAGCAGATCAGGTCCAAGATATGTCCTTTACAATGGGTAGGAACATCAGTGTGCTGCTGGTATCTAAAACTCTCCAGGCAAGATAAAAAGTCTCTAGTCAGAGGGATATTCATATTGTCCAGATGTATATTAAAATCCCCCAGCAGAATTATATTTGGAGTAATTATAGATAAATGGGTAAGGAAGGTAGCAAGATTGTTCAAAAAATTGTTGTTTGACTTAGAGGACGGTAGACAGTTGCAATGATGGTAGGAACTGGCCCAGACAGTTGACACACAGTTGATTCAAAAGAGCTAACAGCAGGAGCAGGCAACGGCAGGACTTTCCACTTCTTGCGATAAAATATCGCGAGATCTCCTCCACAGCCTGAGGCACGGGGTTGACAAGTGTAAACAAACCCTGGGGGGGTGCATTCATTAAGTTGTGAAAAGTCTTGAGGTTGCTGCCAAGTCTCAGTTAAACAGAGAAAGTCAAACTTTCGGTCAATGAGGAGATCCTGAATGAGATGTCCCTTGCTCGTGAGTGAGCAGATGTTCAGTAGACCAAACCTGACAATGTTGCTATTGCATTTGACAGTGGTGTTAGTCGACCGAGCTAAGCTGGCCAACACGCTATGGTCAGCGTTCCCATCTGTGTTATGTGGAGGGTGCCGAAAATCAGACCAAAAAGAGTTAATTCCTTTCGAGGTATCTGTTCGGAATCTTTGGCAGGACCCACGATGAATGTATCTCCGACGAGGGAGAAGTATGATGTCCGGGTCGAAATACAGCAAAGACAGCAGAGGCACAGACTGGAGAAGACGCAGTCGAAGGAGCTCAGCAGCTGGGTACTGGAGGAGGCCAGTCGCAGGTTGGATAACGAGCGACAGAAGACTCCAAACAAACACTAACCAGGTGAATATCCTACCAGTCCACATTGTAGGCGAGGAGGCCACAGGCAGCTCAGGCGTCCAGAGAACAAACCGGTAAGTTTCAAACGAAACGGGGGTTACGCTGAAGCTAAATGCATACACAGCATATACAGCCACGCAGAGATGTCAGCAAAAATGGCAAAAAATACCATCAAAATCATTAGTCATAGCAAAATCAATAGTCTAGTTACCGGCAAGCAGCGGCGACCAGTCCCGCCAGCGTTCACTCAAACCGGAAGTCCCATGTGAGCCTACAGGTAGATTCATGGAGCTGCAGAGTCCGAATTATTTTAGCTTTACTTTTACAATAATTGTTCAATATATTATTAATTTGATTTTTTGTTGATGGTTCTTTAATGTACATAATATAAAAATATAATCATTGTCTTGTGGTTTACTCCTCAAATATCCATCCCCATATCCGAGTATACGAAAGTCTAGGGGAGACCATTCCCAATTTTTTAATTTATATAGTTTTTATTGTAACCTTGTGGAAAATGTTAGCTACCAAGCCATGCAACAAATAATGTCCAAGAATCACAATTTTGAGACAGAATATAGGAAATTAGACTTTTTTTCTCAAGTGAAGAAAAGCACTATTAATAAAAGTAGTCAATAAGGTAATACAGTAACAACAGCAATAAAATTAATATGTATGAAAAAAGATAAAGAAATGAACAGGAGAGAACCCACGATGAAAAGTTTAGACAACAATAAAACAAACATTAAAACCACAGACAGATGAATAATTAATACAACTAAGACAGGGGACACATAAACACACATAAAGTATACATTATGTTACATATTACAGTCATGAAAATATTTATTTATTGCATTCCCCTTATGACAGAGTATGCATTGCTTACTTCTAAATAGGTGTATTATTTTCAGTCCAAACTCGTGAAAACATTGTAAGTGCACCCTTTGCCACAATACCCAAATAAAGAGCATCTTTATAGGAAGTGTAAGAAGCAGTGTGTATGTGTGGGTATCAGTTACAACTTATGGATTTCATTTAAATAATGTGAAAGATCTGGGTTCATGATAGTCAAGGGCACAGAAACATTAATTCAACAGATAGATATTCTTCTTAATAGGTGATCTTCATTGCAACCTTGTATTTCTGCAACTCTCCATAATGAATTGCAATAAAGAAAAAAATATCCATCAAATTAAGACTAGCTGCAACCTTAGAAAACAGATTAAAGAACAAAGAAATATCAGCGTGTAAAGCATGTGTAATTGCTAATACCATGAATATGTCTCTTTTTTGTCAGTGTGGCTTTGACATCATGGACCAGAAGGTGCATACTAATTCAGCGTGAGCAGGAACACTGAAGAATAAACTTGGATGAAAAAAAAAAAAAAAAAATACATCCACATTCATTCTCAGTCACGTAAACCACTCACACCCACGTCCACAGATTTCCCAGTCCCAGTCTCTTTCACACACAAGATCTGACACTGCTGTCAAAGTTTGTTATACCACATCTTTATCTGAAAACAGCGTCAGATCAGGGGTTGGGGGGGGGGGGGGGGGGGGGGGTGAATTGTGGGAGCGTGCACATGACTGAGGGAATAAAACTGAAAAAAAGCGCAAACTTTTACAAGTACTATAAATTTATACCAGCTGTTACAGACATAAATTAAATGTATGTTTTTATTGTATAATATTAACAATAAGAGCAGCTCACTACTCAAAATGGTAAATTTGGGAGGCAGCCGATTTTGAACTGGCAACATCTTGATTAGGAGTCTGCAGTTCTTACCACTGCACTACGCAAGTTGTCATATCAATAGCCTACCCTAGCCTGTTTTCTTTGGTTATATTCTTGAATAAAAACACACTTGTTTTGTTGTAACTTTTATGAAAGTGTTTATTTTATATTTGGATTTCAGGCTTCACACATTATACACTTCATGTCTACATTCTGTCAATTATTACTAAAACATGAAAAACGTTTCTATTTTAACAATGTGTTTACATAGATTGTTGTAGACATGGTACACACATGAAAAGAATGTATTGCAAATGACAATATATTATTTACCATCTACAACTCCAGGCACTAAGAACCTTCTTTGCAAATTGAGCTGCAGCGGTGGGCAGGGGGATGGGATATCAGGCTGTTTGTGCTGATCGAAACATTTATAACACAAAAGACGCTGACAGAGAGGTGCAAAGGAATTTAATGTGGGCTGGGATTACAAGTTTTTTCGTAGGCTTTGGGAATTCTAGTGTTAACAAGACTCTTCCTCCATATAATCACACATACTGACTTCAGGTTTTCAAGATCTGTTGCATCCTGCTAGTCAGACATTACAATTTCAGTGTTGTACTTTTCTATTTTAGCATTTAGACCTGTTAGGTGAGAGAATACTTCCTCTTTAATTTGTGATTGAGACCTTTAACATTCCAGCTCACAAAGTTAACTGTTTGGTCATGGAGACATTGCTTCTGAACTTTAGTTGAGTTTTTGTAGTCTTAATTTATGATAGTACATTATTACAGAAGATAGCTTTGACCTTAATTTCCAATTTTTCCAGGAGTTATTGCTATAAAGCCTATTATTATGTTGGCTCTTACTGTAACGAATTAAAAGGATAAATTAGAAACAGCTTGCTCTCTTTCTCTCTCCCACTAATCCCCCCAACCCCCTCATTTTGCCTCCCCACGTGAGGCTAGACCACACTTCACAAAGTCCCAGTCCTCTGACATACCTAGAGACATAGCACATCCAAAACAAAACAAGCCCCCCAGCAGCAGTGTATAAGGATCAAAATATATATATTTATTGACAGTACAGACCAAATACTATAAGCATAAAATATAATCTTAAAAACCCCTGAGAAAGAAAACCCAGGGAATGAGGTTAAACAGTAGCCATACATAAGGAGATAACATTTGATATACTGTACAGTAAGCCCTAATAGAATAAACCAAGGGTACAATGTGCAATAGTCCCCTTTTGGAAAAAAAAATACTTACGTACACGTATATAATTGTAATTAAAACAAACAAAAAGTCGCAGAGAAGGAAATAGAATATATAATTACAGTACCTGTATCACTGCTAGTGGATCAAACAGCAGGTAAGATCTTCTTTGCCATGTCAGTGCCCGATGCGATTAACGATTGTATTTCACAAAGTGTCAGGATCAGTTTTCTTAGCTCTTTTTCTACTTCCTCCATAGAAGTAAAAATGTAGAGCTTGCCTTGCATGTCCATTTTTAGTTTGGCAGGATACAAGAGGCTGTATATGATCTTAGCTTTCCATAAGAGTTGTTTAATGCTGTAAAATGTGGCATGTTTAGCAGCTGTTGAAGGTGGGAAATCAGGGAAAATACGAATGTGGTTATTTTTAAATATAATCTCATTTCTGTCTGAGAAGTAACATTATATGTAAGTTAAACTAATTTTTCAAAGTTCAAAATGAAAGTCTTAGGTGTTGAGGTATTCAATTTACATATGCTGTAAGCTGCTGCTATCTCGGTATCTGATTTGAAGTCCTCTCCAATTATTTTAGAGAATAGTTCAGCTACGAATATCACTGGGTTTGGACTTTCTTCATTTTCAGGGAGAGATCTTTGATTCTGATATTATTCCTTCTGCATCCATCTTCCAGTGCAGCTAGTCTGTCTCCAAGCACTTTGCATTCTGGATTTGCAGCCATTGCTTTTTCATCAGTGGTAGATGTCAGTCGTTCAACTATTTCAATTCCAGTCGTGAATATTTGCTTAACATCTTCAAACTGACTGCAAAGTGCTCTAAGTTTATTCAAACTTAGACTCCTTTTCCTGTATTTTTCCCTCAATTATTTTAAGCATATCTTTAAAGGTTGCCTCAAATCGATTGCTTAAACTTTTTTCCTGGTCTTCAGTATCCTGAAGTAGCTTCTCATTTGTCCTGTGTTTGTCCTTTATTTCTTTCTTTATATTATTTATATCCTTCTTTGTTATTCTTGTGCTCCTTTATGTCTTAAATGGTGGCCATTGCAGCGATCATTGCCTTCAGCTCAGACAAATCTTTTCGGTCTTTTTCATGCTCTGCGGGTGAAGTAGCAAGCCCAGTTGCAGTCGGTGTTGCTGGCTCATGAGGGGTAATTGACAACGCAGAAGGTAAGGCCATTTTCAGTTTCAATGAACCATCTGGAATCGACGAGTTATCCTGTCCTGACTACCTTGCACATTTGCTCCCACTTTCACTCTCGGCTAGAGACCATGCAGCAGTGTCAGGTCACGGGAAATCTATCCTTTTGCCTGTCTGTTCCAGGTCAGTCTCTGGCAGGCCATACCTCGAGTTTGGACTTGATGTCTGATTAGGCTTGGATGAAGCTTAATAATAATAATTTAATAATTTTTTGCATTTATATAGCACTTTTCTCACTACTCAAAGTGCTCAGCAATTGCAGGTTAAGGGCCTTGCTCAAGGGCCCAACAGAGTAGAGTCCCTTTTTGGCATTTACGGGATTCAAACCGGCAACCTTCCGATTGCCAGTGCAGATCCTTAGCCTCAGAGCCACCACTCCGCCTGATAAGCTTCAGCTGACTTTTCAGCTTCTTTCTGAACCTTTTTTCTACCACTCATGGTAGACATATTGTGACATATTGTCACACACGCACGATTAGGGGGCAGCCAACAGGCCTGATGGAGCGTGAAAAAACACGAGATGGGGCAATAAGATGAAGTATTAATGTCTTCCTCTCTTCCTCACCAGAAAAAAAGCTCAAAAGCCCACATAGTGCCCATAAACACCGTCCGCAACCCTGGAGAGGACTCCATTTCCCTGCGCAGTCTGTCCGATTTCTTTTCTGTCCTCCTGTTGTGACTTCATTACTTTTCCAATGTTCTCACCTCCGGCTACCGATGATGACATCACCTCCATCACTTACTCTCCACGTCACCCCCATTTCCTCTGTTTGTTGTACTTCTGGCCACGACCATATAAAATTGTTTCGGTGTCAACTGCCTTGATTTAAATGTCGCAATGGACTACCAGGACCACCAACATTATATGGGGACGGATCCCCAACCCTTAATCTGTTTATTTGTCCTCTTATTTTTTCACAATATGCTTGCATATACTGTAATTGAACCCCCATGGGTTGAGTAAATACAGGACTACCTTGGGATAATAAAAAAAGAAGGAAAAAAACAACCACCGCTAACGGAGTTCTGCCTCAGACGTCCATCTCCTGTAACGGACGAGACCAAACTCAATTTCATATGCAAAGAACCCTTCCCAGAATTAAACTGTTCTTTGCTTAACAAAAACTATGAGGAGCCACACAACCCAGTAAAGTGCCATTACAGAACCAACATTTTTAAGAGTGCAAGATGTATTCATGGGGTTAGATTAGAATGTTTGACATTCGGTCTCACAGGGCACTTCTGTTTCTTCTCGACACCTATGTATGTGTTCTGAATGACCCTATTCCAAGTAAATCTATACCCATCTATTTTTTTATTTTTTAAACATGGTTAACTGCTGTCTAATCACATGTGCGAGAAGCTGAGATTGAATGAGGTGCTGTTTGGATTAAGCAAGTAACTGTGCAAGTTGTTTTATGCAAATTGAGTTGTATCTGTATTTTTTTTTTTTTTTTTTACTTTTTGTTTTTAATGTCACGTGTTAATTCTTAACTAATTAAGAGATTCCTCAATTACTGACAGCAGATACTCAGCATGGCTAAATGTCACGCATAATGCACAATACTTCATGTAGTTAAATCAGGCCCCGTGCTGAATCACATTTGGTTCTCATGTGAACCGCTCCAGACTTCGCTTGATTATTGTACTTGAAACCACCCTTTCCAACGATAGTTGTTTTGGTCCACACCAGTGTGTGTTTATAACTACCTAAACTAACAAGACTTTCCAGGAAATTGTACCAGAGTTTGAAAAAACTGATCCAAACAAACTAGGTGTGAAAACGCTTTAGTGAGTAACAAGTGGGTCAAGGATCATGTAGATTACAATGACTTACCCATGCTATTTTAGTTAAGAGGAGTTTCAAGAAACCCTAGAAGAAGGGCGGTGTGGTATACTAGTAGAAATTTTTTATCAACATTTGAAATTTTAGTATATCTTCTTTACTGCCGTTAGAGACATCTGGCGTTGTTACTTATTGCAAAAAAGCTGGAAAATGGTGGGGAGTGGGCATTCTGAAACAGCCGGCACCCTTTCCACCACTGAAACGGTTTACTGTTATAAGTAAGCAATGATAAGTAATATTTTTACCTCTTTTTTCAACACCCATGTATATCTTCAAGGTTAGAAAACAATAGAATGGTAGACATTTTATTTTATACAAATAATGAAGTTTCTACATTAATACCTCCCTTTTAAAAAAATTTCTAACAACTTCAATTTCTGTAGAAAAAGGATTCTGAAAGTCAGTTGTGGGACAGGTGTGAAAACTGTCTTTAATAGGCTGCATCATAGGGCTTAGCTTGCTGAGGCAGTATTCGGTCAATGTAGATCTAAACTTTTTTGGCTTGTATTCATATAGTTTTTCTTTATTTTCAAACATGTTTTGAAAGGCGATATTAAAGTCTAGTTAAGCATGCATGTTTTTCCCCTGATATTCTGTGAAGCGTTTTGCACAAGAGAAAGGTGTGCTATAAATGAAATGTATTATCATATTAGTCGATTAAAATGGTCCTTATGAAAAGACACATTACAATAAATCTACCCACTATTAACCTACTGTATAAATTTGAGTCAACAGAAGCACCTAAACTGGATTCAGCCTGAAAAGTATATTCAGATAGATTACACCACGATATATACCAGAATTATAATTATATCGTAATATAAATTTTTGGCAATACTGCCCACCCATGCCAAGTTTAGGACCTTCTTGACGTAAAAATGCTTTTGGAAAACTCACCCCAAATGGTAAATTAGTTACTGATTTTTCAGTGCTAGGTCAACATGAATAATCTTTATTGCTAGTCTACTTACCAATAAGCCCACCAGCTTGTCCAGGTGGCAGAATGACAGCATCTTCTACACTACCACAGTACCAGAACTCATTATGGCCTACATTCTCATCCTCTACTTTTATTCATAGAAACTGTATCAGATCTTTAGGAGATTGATATTTAGCAAACATATTGTGCTTTATATCATAAAATTGAACCTCATGAAGAATATCACAATACAGGACACTTCAAATAAGTGAATGATAATAATATCATTGAAAAACTTTAGCCAGATGAATGGCTGGTTTCAGCGTCCATACCTAACACATGGACAAAACCAAATATACAGCCCATCAGTATCAAAGTAATATAAGATTTAGGTAAACAAATATAAAAGACAATGAGTTAGGCTAGTTAATTTTAAATAAGATATACAGTAAATACTAGTGCCCTTAAAAAATGATCTGCACAGGAAATATCAAGAGAAATATACTGCATAATTGAATAGCTGACTGGAGCTCAACATTAATAAACAAAATATTAAGTGATCAATGCTGTATGATAACCACAATGATGCTATAGTGGAAAATCCAATGAAATACACAAAATTTGTTTTGAGGTCTTTTGCAAAGACCAACCCAAGCATTAGTTTCGATAACATAGTACAATGGCACACTTATTGGCCAAGGAATATTATTTAGCACATAAAGATGCCTGTTGTGTTTTGCAAACCCAGACATCACTTATATGATACAAGATAACTGATAGATCTGAACATTACAAGAAATTAAGCAAATATAAGTAAGAGAAAACAAACACTATGCAATATCACAAGGTATCAACATTTCAAATCCAAGGGCCCTTTAAGAATGTGGAAAAGTTATATACATTTATTTTAATTTTTCAAACAAAAAAAAAACAAATAATACTGTTCAAGATATACATAGTATATAAAAGCTGCAGCAGTTACAAAATTAGGAGGAAAAAAAAGGTTTTTCAAGATATTTATGGAAATATACTAGTATATACCATGTATTTACACAGTCCAAGCAATGCTATAACCCGTTCCCTGACTTAACCTTTCATAACTAAACAGAAATTACATTAATGTATTATTTGCCTATGGTGCAGCACAAAAATATAATCCTGGCTTCATTCAAAACAGAGTACAGTGTAATTAAAAAAACACTTGATAAGTCCTCAAAGCTCAGCAGATTGCTCACTTCTTGTTATGAACTCCTTCTGAATAGTCCTCTAATATTCCTGCCATATGATCATTGTGCGTCTTAAACCTTCTCTTTTTCTGAGATGCAGGCTTCTTCCTCTTTTGTAATGGTGCCTAAGAAAAGGAAAATATACAACTGGAATACTATCAACTCAGCAAAAAAGTACAATGGCATTTTGATCAAGAAATAAACTTAGTAGTATTAAACATAAAATGGCTGAACTGGAGTAATGCAAGGTGTATATTTACGTCATAACAGATGAAAATACCAGCTTATGCTACAGGTTATACTGAAAAGGAGATAACATTTTTATCTTTTTTGTTAAAGCCAGTCTAAAACATAAAACTGATTGAAATGGAAGATAAACTATGCTGCAGTTTCTATGATTGATTCATCAAATTTTATACCTGCTCAATCCAATCAGCCAGTGATGACTTTTGCCACAAGTAATTCTGAAGTGGGTTTGTTAGTGGACAAATTGATAGGTAATAAGAATACTTCTCATTTGATCATATGTCTATAGCGAATAACCAGATTTATGTGCTAGTACCAGTACCCTACCATTGACCAGTTTCTTTCTGATGCGTATGTGTGTTCAACTTTTTACATTTTAGTACACAGCATTTTCCAGCAATCCACAAAGAAGAAAGTCAGGAAATCCTCTTGTCAAAAGTTTTTAGAGTAAAGATGACACAAACCATCCTACTGGTAATTATTAAAACTTGTCATGGAAAGTCCATTGGCAAATGTCTTGAACAGTAAGTGACTCAATCAGTTTGCCTTGTCCTCTCCCATTGTTAACAATATTCTTGAGCTGTTGGAAGTTATTCACTTTGGCTTGTGAAACACGGTAAAGCAAACCTTAATGACCAAATATTTCAGTAGCTAATTTAATTTGAAGAAGGAAATCTAACATTTGAGCTGAACTCAAGAAAATAAACACATTATACACTTCATGTATACATTTTGTCAATTATTACTAAAACATGAAAAATGTTTGTTTTAGTTATGTGTTTAACAATTTCTGCCTCGCATTTCCTGTCATCCTACATTTGCATAGATCACTGTAGACAAAGAACACACATGAAATGTATGTGTTCCAAATAACGACATATTATTTACCCTGTACAACTCCAGGCACCTCACACCCAGATAAACAGATTTGAGCTCTATGGGTCAGTTTATACTTCATGCTCAGAATGTGTATGAGCACGCATCATGACTGCCATATGTTCCCAGCGTTCATTAGACATGTCCTCTGAGCACATCCTCAGAAAATAATGCAATGCGTGCGCAAATTGCAGTAGCAGCAAAAAGTTGGGGGGGTGGGGGGGAGGTTTGCTGGGTGCAGTGTGATCAAGTTGGAACATGATGTCCGAGTCTCTGTTTACCATCTACGTCTGACAGAAAGCCACTTTTTCATCCTATAGGATCGATGTGCATGCTTCAAGGTTTGATGAATGGTTTGATATGGTGAAGCAAAATGACGATATACAAATGCATTCATGGTGCTTTTATAGTCAAGCGTTGCATATTCCCCATCGTAATGACACGATACATTTTAAAGTTCTCACATATCACTTTCTGTGCTGTCCTTTTTTTTTTTGCACATTCATAACAGCATCAGAATGTTCGGCTGCATATTTGAGCCACAGAGAAAAAACAGTTAGGGACACAGTGAAAACTTGTATTTTGTGATTAAAGTGGAAATTTCGGCTTAAATCTTGAAATGTCCACTTTAATCTTGTAGTTTATTTTACCATTGAAGTAAACATCATCTTAAAACCGACACAGTTGTTAATCGCTACGTGCTTTTGGGGCTTCCTCCTGCATTGACAGCAGCGGCAAACAGCAATCGCCACACAGAACACATTAAATGTATGATATTCCAGCTCTCTGGACATTTAGAATCCTTAGATTTACACTTGATTATCACTTTCATAATGAAATGCATTAAAATATAAATATTAGATTTTTACAGATAAATAATTAACTTCATTTAAATAATGAATACTGTTAATAATTCAACATGTGGGGCGGTCCCTGGTGTTCCCTGCCTGGAGTTTGCATTTTTCCTGGTGGGTTTCCACAGTGTGCTCTGGTTTCCTACCAAAGATATGCAGGTTTGGGGATTTGGTGATGCTAAAATGACATTAATGTATGTGAGCTCACCCTGCAATAAGCTGAAGCCCCGTCCAGGAATTGTTTCTGCCTCGTGCCCAATGCTAGCTGGAATGGGCGCATCCCTGGATTGATGGATTCAATCATTAAACATCCATTCTTTTCAGAGATATTGTGGCAAGACGTCCTTGGAATTTAATGGTTGTTTCAGGCAATTTAAAACACAGCGAAGCCGAACCTGTTCTCACCATGATGATATCTCGCACTGCCACCCGGTGGAATCTTCCACATTTACATAAGGTATGCGCGCATGTATAAACAGTACAATACTTGTGTAGCAGTAGTGTCCGCTGGAGCACGCATCGCGGCACATGAAGTATGAACCTGGCCTAAGAATATTTTGTGTGGCTTGAGCTCCGTTGGTTGGGGGATGGGATAGCAGGCTACCTGCTGCATGTGCTGATCGACACATTTGCAAAACAAAAGTCGCTAATTGAGAGGTGCGAGGTGGTCTGAATTGCAAGTTTTATTTTGTAGGCTTCAGAGATTCTAGTGTTAATAAATGTAATAATTTGTTACAAGCCTCAGGTTAGTTTTGTTTACTTATTTTCACATGTTGGGTGATCTGCAGTTTCATAATACTGACACAGGAGAATCCCTTCTTTGTTACAGGTGTAGGACAGAGTGGCATTATCAATTTTACTAGGCTGAAACCCGAGTCTTGGCTTAGTAAACTGTTGCCTGACACTCTTAATGCCAGCTAAAAGTCTCAGTTTGCCTGATTTGGCCTCCCTTTGGAATGCAGCATCTGCAGCCTTATCTGATAAGATGATCGATACCAGATCATGTAACAGCCAGGGACATCTCTCTCTATGGTACAAAATGACCTCAAGTTCTGAACAAAAGACCATAAATACAGGATGAGTAACACTGATGGACAGAGTTCTGCACCAGTGCTCATCCAAGAAGATGGGTTATGTGCATCTAAGAAGCCAATGACACGACAGCCTATACCTGATATGGTGTGGTCGCAATAGAGGCTGAAGCAAGCCCTTTATTGCAGAGGGCAACCGTGCTGGACTGAAAAGGTGGAATATTTGTCTGTGTTGCAGTTTGGATGAGGTTGTCATTAGTCCAACCTTGCTGAGGGACAGCGAGGACAGAAGCAAGAGAGACCATACGTAAACCATGTGTTTGCCTTGCTAACAATAGTCACTGACTCAGCAGGCATAACATTGCTACCATCTGAAGACACTTTGTGTAAAAACCTTAAAAAATGAGTGTAGTACCGACCCACAACAAAAACATACAATGAAAGATGAAGACCTCCTGAACAAAGAAAAGAAAGTGTGTTGAAAAATCCTTCCACATATCTGAACAAAGATGACTAGAAAAGGAACCAAGCATCACTCACCTCAAAACATAATTATACTTTGATCCTGAGAATTATTAACTGCAATTTAATAGATAGGATAACATCAGCTAATATACTATGGTATTAGTGTTAACTGTAACTAAAGATAAAAACATACACATATACATATATATATATATATACATATATATACCCTAAGTTCTTGTCAATAAGCCACGGCTTATCTAAGGAAAAAAGTTGTGAAAATGAAAAAATAGAATATCGGCTTATACATAAGTCCGGCTTATACATCCATCGCGGGGGTTGCGTTCCAGAGCCACCCGCGAAATAAGAATATCCGCGAAGTAGAAACCATATGTTTATATGGTTATTTTTATATTGTCATGCTTGGGTCACAGATTTGCGCAGAAACACAGGAGGTTGTAGAGAGACAGGAACGTTATTCAAACACTGCAAACAAACATTTGTCTCTTTTTCAAAAGTTTAAACTGTGCTCCATGACAAGACAGAGATGACAGTTCTGTCTCACAATTAAAAGAATGCAAACATATCTTCCTTTTCAAAGGAGTGCAAAGCAAGCAGTCAAAAAAAAAATCAATAGGGTTTTTTGGCTTTTAAGTATGCGAAGCACCGCCGGTACAAAGCTGTTGAAGGCGGCAGCTCACACCCCCTCTGTCAGGAGCAGGAAGAGAGAGGAAGGGAGAGAGAGAGAGAGACAGATAAAAAAAATCAATACGTGCCCTTTGAGCTTTTAAGTATGCGAAGCTCCGTGCAGCATTTCTTTCAGGAAGCAGCTGCACACAGCCCCCCTGCTCACACCCCCCTACGTCAGCGCAAGAGAGAGAGAGAGAGAAAGTAAGCTGGATAGCTTCTCAGCCATCTGCCAATAGCGTCCCTTGTATGAAATCAACTGGGCAAACCAACTGAGGAAGCATGTACCAGAAATTAAAAGACCCATTGTCCGCAGAAATCCGCGATATATATTTAAATATGCTTACATATAAAATCACAATTTAAATGACCGCTACGCGCTCGTGTTGACTCGGCGACGCCCAGAGCAGAAAGAACGCGCTCCGGCCGCTCCAACCGCGCCATGCGGGGAGTGAGAGAGACGGCAATATCTCACTCTCTCTCCCCCCTTAAAGAAATTAAATGGGCGCGAGTGAGACCACTGACCTCCCTCCCTTCTATTAGTTATAGGTTATAGTACGTTCGGCTTATCCATGAGTCCGGCTTATCTATGATACGATTTTATTTTAAAAATTCGTATGATTTTTGGTCTCCGGCTAATACATGAGTCCGGCTTATAGACAAGAACTTAGGGTATATATATACATATATATATATATATATATATATATATATATATATATATATATATATATATATATATATATACACATACACCATACAATCAGATTGTGATTCAGACTACGAATGCCACGAATGTAATTACCCCGATCTACATACTGTCAAATAAACGAACCACACGCCGTAGCGCAACGTTAGGGGCTTCGCCTCTGGCGCTGACGTTCGAGGTTCGATTCCCGAGAGGGGATGCAGTGAGTGTGTACGCCTGATGAGCCCAGAATTAGGGCGAAACACGTGTCGCGTACTCTTTGCATTATTTGTCAGTAAAACTATTTCAACCATATATAATATAATATAATATAATATAATATAATATAATATAATATATAATATAATTATATATTATTACTATTCGGTTTGTTATTATTTTCTCTCTTCTTGTCTTTTTAACTCTTATTCCTCACACTGAGTCGATTGCACCTTCAATTTCGTTGTTCCTTTGTAAAAGTGACAATGACAATAAAGATCTATCTATCTATCTATCTTATATATATATATATATATATATATATATATATATATATATATATATATATATATATATATACACATATATATATCTATAATAATAAAAGGCAAAGCCCTCACTGACCGACTGACTGACTGACTGACTCACTGACTGACTGACTCACTCATCACTAATTCTCCAACTTCCCGTGTAGGTGGAAGGCTGAAATTTGGCAGGCTCATTCCTTACAGCTTACTTACAAAAGTTAGGCAGGTTTCATTTCGAAATTCAAAGCGTAATGGTCATAACTGGAACATATTTTTTGTCCATACACTGTAATGGAGGAGGCGGAGTCACGTATCGCGTCATCACGCCTCCTACGTAATCACGTGAACTAAAAACAAGGAAGAGATTTACAGCACGAGTCGCACGCGGGAACGAAGGTAAATGACGTTAATTTTTGACTGTCTTTTAATACTGTGTAAGCATACATATTAACACATGTGCAATTAAACGTGTGCATTTACGGGGTGATTTGTCAGGCTTAAAAGCTCACCTTTTATCAAACGCGGGAAGAAAGGTAACTGACGTTGTTCACTGTCTTTTAATACTGTATAACCATACATATTAACACATGTCCAATTAAACGTGTGCATTTACGGGGTGATTTCTCAGGCTTAAAAGCTCGCCTTTTACTAAAAAGGTAAATGCAAAACTATTTTCAATCAGTTTATTGAAACGCTCCCGTTAAGGATTGCAATAACATATTCGCGAGATAAAAGAACGAAGTAGGGGGAAATGGAGGAAGAGCCGCAAACAGCGAACAGCAAAAAATTAATTAAACAATTGAGAACGGAGCGAGTTAAGCATACAAGCATGTTCATAAGGGAAACAAACCACGGTGTAAAACGTAAGTTTAAATTAAGTTTATAGAAACGCTCCCGCTGCGGATTGCAATAACATATTCGCGAGATAAAAGTTTAATGAGAAGACACGAGGTATAAACGAACCACACGCCGTGGCGCAACGTTAGGGGCAACAGTTTCAACCATTCTATGATCTGCTTCTCACAACTGAAAGACAGCACATGGCGGATGTTAGCCGACTTGCTGACCGCAACGTTAGGGGCTTCAACTGTGGCGCTGACGCCACATCTCAGTGCCAACACTTTGCAGACTGTACTTAAAAGACACGCCCTCCTCACTGGACAGTTAAAAACACCAATCAAACTAACGATGACATCAAGTATTACCCAATGAAAAGTAGGAAAGGAGGCATCTTCATAAAATGCGTGTGGGATGATTTGCATGAGACGCTGCTTTAAAAAAAAAATGATAAAAAAAAATACGGGATAAATCCCGTCCAGTATTGATTCAAAACGGGACGCGCAATTTCATTCTCAAACGCGGCACGATTCCGTATTTTAAAGGACGGGTGGCAACCCTACACTGCCAGGTAACCACCCATACAATCAGATTGTGATTCAGACTAGGAATGCAATGAATGTAATTACCCCGATCTACATACAAGGCGAAAGTCTTGCAACATTCAAAGATGATGGTTTGGGATAAGTACACCATACAACATAAAAGAGCTTATGAAGCCTTGAACCGAAAAAAGCAAGATCTCAGAGATTGTAAAAAAAAAAAATAGGAGGTAATGTCGTTTTACTCGCTGTAGATTTTAGTCAAACATTACCAGTTATTCCACGAGGGAGACCAGCAGATGAACTCAACGCGTGTTTAAAATCCATGCTTCTCCCACGCTCGGTTATATGTCGCGTGTTCTCCAGTAGGTGCACCAAAAAATGTATACATTTAAGCATGTAATGGGCAAACAAAAAATTAGGTATACCCGAAGGCACTGCAGTAGTACTTAATGTAACTTTACTTCTTAAATGTTAATGTTTTACTGTTTAATAATTTATACGATTCTTATATGTTGTTCAAATTCTTTTATCAAAATACCACTGACAACGCAATGCACGATAACATGGAGTGAATACACCATACGCATCCGCCCACGGCTGCCCTGCTGTGCGCAGATAGGAGTTGATTCTACAATAAAATAAAATAAACATAAAAAGAGTAAAACAATCATCACCCATAAAGCGTGTGTGTGTGTATATATGTGTATATATATATCTTGATATGTGGATGTGTATATGTATATATATATATATATATACAGTGGTGTGAAAAGCTATTTGCCCCCTTCCTGATTTCTTATTCTTTTGCATGTTTGTCACACAAAATGTTTCTGATCATCAAACACATTTAACCATTAGTCAAATATAACACAAGTAAACACAAAATGCAGTTTTTAAATGATGGTTTTTATTATTTAGGGAGAAAAAAAATCCAAACCTACATGGCCCTGTGTGAAAAAGTAATTGCCCCCTTGTTAAAAAATAACCTAACTGTGGTGTATCACACCTGAGTTCAATTTCCGTAGCCACCCCCAGGCCTGATTACTGCCACACCTGTTTCAATCAAGAAATCACTTAAATAGGAGCTGCCTGACACAGAGAAGTAGACCAAAAGCACCTCAAAAGCTAGACATCATGCCAAGATCCAAAGAAATTCAGGAACAAATGAGAACAGAAGTAATTGAGATCTATCAGTCTGGTAAAGGTTATAAAGCCATTTCTAAAGCTTTGGGACTCCAGCGAACCACAGTGAGAGCCATTATCCACAAATGGCAAAAACATGGAACAGTGGTGAACCTTCCCAGGAGTGGCCGGCCAACCAAAATTACCCCAAGAGCGCAGAGACGACTCATCCGAGAGGTCACAAAAGACCCCAGGACAACGTCTAAAGAACTGCAGGCCTCACTTGCCTCAATTAAGGTCAGTGTTCACGACTCCACCATAAGAAAGAGACTGGGCAAAAACGGCCTGCATGGCAGATTTCCAAGACGCAAACCACTGTTAAGCAAAAAGAACATTAGGGCTCGTCTCAATTTTGCTAAGAAATATCTCAATGATTGCCAAGACTTTTGGGAAAATACCTTGTGGACTGATGAGACAAAAGTTGAACTTTTTGGAAGGCAAATGTCCCGTTACATCTGGCATAAAAGGAACACAGCATTTCAGAAAAAGAACATCATACCAACAGTAAAATATGGTGGTGGTAGTGTGATGGTCTGGGGTTGTTTTGCTGCTTCAGGACCTGGAAGGCTTGCTGTGATAGATGGAACCATGAATTCTACTGTCTACCAAAAAGTCCTGAAGGAGAATGTCCGGCCATCTGTTCGTCAACTCAAGCTGAAGTGATCTTGGGTGCTGCAACAGGACAATGACCCAAAACACACCAGCAAATCCACCTCTGAATGGCTGAAGAAAAACAAAATGAAGACTTTGGAGTGGCCTAGTCAAAGTCCTGACCTGAATCCAATTGAGATGCTATGGCATGACCTTAAAAAGGCGGTTCATGCTAGAAAACCCTCAAATAAAGCTGAATTACAACAATTTTGCAAAGATGAGTGGGCCAAAATTCCTCCAGAGCACTGTGAAAGACTCATTGCAAGTTATCGCAAACGCTTGATTGCAGTTATTGCTGCTAAGGGTGGCCCAACCAGTTATTAGGTTCAGGGGGCAATTACTTTTTCACACAGGGCCATGTAGGTTTGGATTTTTTTTTCTCATTAAATAATAAAAACCACCATTTACAAACTGCATTTTGTGTTTACTTGTGTTATATTTGACTAATGGTTAAATGTGTTTGATGATCAGAAACATTTTGTGTGACAAACATGCAAAAGAATAAGAAATCAGGAAGGGGGCAAATAGTTTTTCACACCACTGTGTATATATATATATATATATATATATATATATATATATATATATATATATATGTAGATATGTATATATATGTGTATATGTATATGTATATATATGTTTATATGTGTATGTGTGTATTTTATATATATAAAACACAGCAACACTCATAACAATGACAACACAATTACATTCACAATCATGTTACGTTATTTTTAAAATGTTTCCTTTTTTTTTCATAACCTCTTTAACACACTACTTCTCCGCTGCGAAGCGCGGGTATTTTGCTAATATATATATATATATATATATATATATATATATATATACACATATATACATACACACACACACACACACACACACACACACATACACTAGACATTAAGCCCGTTACAATAACGGGCGCTAGAACAGTAGTGCATAAACATTAGCAGGAACAGTCTGTATTAAATGGCAAGGGACCTTAATATTTTTGCAAGAAGCCTAAAGTAAAATAATAATATAAATAAAATAGAAACGTATATGACAATACAGTAACTATAATTAATATTATATTTATCCTCTCCTCTGTGGCTGTTGATTGATGTGTTGTGCCTGTTTGAAGATCTCTTATCCTGTCTGTCTTTATTTTAGCTTGTTGCTGACGCAGTGATTTTCATTCATCCGCAGTAAGACTTGCTCTCTTAGCTCTGTGTGTTTTGGCATTTTTCTGATGTTCATTTTCCTCTTCTATAGATCTATTCGCTCATCTTTGTCTCTCTTTTTTTAATTTTTTTTATGCTCATTTTCCTGTTCTTCTATAGATCTATTTGCTCTTCTGAGTGTTTCTCTTTTAGTGTTTTTCTGACGCTCATTTTCTTTTTCTTAAATCGATCTATTTGCTTGTATTTTTCTTTGTCTTTGAGCCTTTCTTTTGTTGATGTTTACTTGCTGAGCTGACTGTTCTTCCAGGAGATGTTGCTTATATAGGATTTGATTGTCTGTGTGTCTTTTGTCCTACTTGACGTGTCCTTTTTTTTTGGGTGGCATGTTGTTAGTAGATAGTCACAGTAATAAAGGCTTGTACGCCCGTAATATTTTCTCTTACAGTAATACTGGCTTGTATGTGGCTATAATATGCGTCACTGTATTGTGTGCCTTTAATTTTCTCTCGCAGTAATATTGGTTTGTATTTCCGTAAAATGCCTGTAATTTTCTCTGACAGTAATACTGGCTTTGATGTCTGTAATATGCATTTAAGTTTCTGTCACAACAGTGGGCAATCACCAGAGTCTCCCCAGCAATTGATGTAATGTGTGGCGTACAGCTGATAATCGTGCCTGTGCCATCTCTCCAGCAAGTACTGTGCAGTTCCCCAGCAAGTATTTTAATCTGTGCTGGCGTGCAGCTGTTTATTGTATGTGTGGCGTCTCCTCAGCAACGGATTTTATGTGCGCGAAAATAAATCTACTTTTAAAAGTCATCCTATTGCAGTATCATGAAAATTCGTATATTTAGGAAAACCCCTTCAACGACTGACACTTTACACTATACTGGGCCAAGCTTCTTAAACGCAAATCTGACATCCTCAGAGTGAACACTTGCACAACAACAAACACTAATCCCACCTCTTTGGGGAAGCTGGTCTCCGCGTCTCAGTACCCGATTGGATTTTTCGTGCGTTATGTTTTAGGTCTTACCTCATTTACCGAAATCCGATTGGATCGGCTGCACGATATTTTATAGGTCCCGCCCTCTCTGTCTTGTGTGACGCGTCAGGTGGCCTTTGAAGCATCTGCTAGAGGCCGGTGACTCTGCCACTCATTCCGCCCTTCCCTGTACTTTCGCCTTGTCTGTAATATGCGTTGAAGAGTGCTCCGCGCATGTGCACTTCACCAGAAGACACACACACACGGACACATGGACGCACACAGGGGTTTTATTAAAGAGGATATATAAAATATAATATATATATATATATATATATATATATGCATATGTCAATCATCTGTTATCATTATGTTATAAATAAATTGTATTATTTTGCTTATTTAAACAAGTGTGACTGGGTTATTTGTAAAAGCAAGCCTTCAGCCGCGTTTTGAATCACAACAGAGAAAGTTAAAGTGCTAATGTAGACTTTTGCCAATTTACAGCAACTTTGTTCATAATTTGTACTGATCTTTTTATATTTCTGGCATCCCAGCCAAAACATGAAACAGGGATCTTACACCCCATTCACTGATTAATTTGCCATCCTGGGGTAAGTGTCTTCTTGATTATTAATCAATCAAAAAAATTCCTAAATGGGGAGAAAAAGAATATAAAATCTTGTTACATGTTCCCTATCTATGCCACAAACTTGAATATTCATAGTTAGTTATATGTGTGTGGACTTTTTGAACATAGGAAACCATTTGTGCAAACTTCACAGCAACAAAATAAGTCATAAAACTGTACTAATTGGCTTTGATAAATTTCTTCACCTTCATATGTGAAAGTAGCAAGTTAAACAAAACATATGCATGTAATTAAACAATACTTACTACTCTCTTTGGTCCCATTTCCTGCATCGATGAAATTCCTTGTCTCTTGAGATACTCTTCAATCTTCTCTTCATCCATGGAATCTACTGGAATACTTCGCCACAACTTCTGAAATTCTAAGCATTTAAAATAAATGTCTAAATCATTCTAATTCATAATAAATGAAGTAGAATTCACGATAACTACATGTGGATACAAAGTAATAAATGAAGTAGAATTCACGATAACTACATGTGGATACAAAGGCAAGCAATACAGAGGATGAGGCTAAACATTTGCAGGAGCCAGGCTGAGGTATAAAGGGTTGCTTGTGCAGGTATGTGGATTTGATGATGAATGTGTTCATAAAATGATCCCTGTGATGGACTCTTGCTCCATCCTTCTTTAGCTTATATCTTGTGCACAAAGCTGGAGAGGCTCCAGTCCCTGTAACCTCAAACAGGACTAGCTATTTAGACAAATAAGTTGTTTAACGCTCAATTTCCTGTAGGTTAACATTTATTTGTAACAAAAGTAGGCTTTACATATTCTAGTCCAGTTTTATTTTAACAAAATCCTAGAGCGCAGAGTTCTTTAATGGAGAAGCCACTTGGGTGTGCAAGTCTTCCAAATTCAAAAGGAAGGTAAAGTGCAAGCATTCAAAGATAAAACAATTAAGGGACACAGCTTACATACAAACCAGAAAATACTAAAGAAGCACCAACTGCAGTTGAATTCATTGATTTAAATGAATTTCATTCAAGAAAAAAAAGTGAATCAGAACAACACATTTAAGCATCCTCACTTGAAGGATAAGTTTGATATTTTTCAAGTCAAAGTTATTTCTTCACAGTCATGTTATATACAGTATTAGTTTGCCACAAGAAATTACATTCTAAAATGAAACATATTTAATAAATTAAGAATAAAATAACTAGTCCATTCTTGTGTTTTATAATAAAGCTAAAGGTGAACAGGGTACCAATGTGAAGAAAAACTTACTAAATTCATAAATTTTTCAAGCCAAAAAATGTCATGGAGTATTGGTCCACATCTTAAGATTACACACATATTGCAAAACAGAGTATACATGTTGTTTTAAGAAAGATAAAAACCAAAACATTGTTGTGAGATTCAACACAGGAAACGCCTGGTATGCAAACCCCAGTCTCCTTTCCTGCAAGAAAAAGAAAAACCAGCACTACCACTCTGCCACCCAATAATAATAACAATGATTATTATTATTTTTAACCCAGCCACAGGGGATGCACAATCCAATGTGTTTCTTTGTGTTGGTCCCAAACCCAGATAAATGGGGAGGGTTACGTCAGGAAGGGCATCCAGTGTAAAATTTTGACAAATCAATATGCGGAAAACAATACAAATTTCCATACCGGATCGGTCAAGGCCCAGGTTAACAACGGCAACCACCAGTACTGTTAGCCAACAGGCTGCTGGTGGAAATTGGGCTACTGTTGGCCCAAGAAGGAGAGGAAGAAGTGGGAGATGTGTCCGGAGGCAGGAGGAGTTGAGGAAAGTAAAGAGAGTGGAACTGAGGGTAGGAACTTTGAATGCTGGCAGTATGACTGGTAAGGGGAGAGAGTTAGCCAATATGATGGCGAGAAGGAATGTTGATATATTGTGCGTGCAAGAGACTAAATGGAAGGGGAGTAAGGACAGGTGGATCGGAGGTGGATTCAAATTGTTCTATCATGGTGTAGATGGGAGGAGAAATGGGTGATGGGTAGGTATGGTGTCAAGGAGAGGAATGAAGAAGGTCAGATGATAGTGAATTTTGTGAAAAGGAAGGACATGGTTGTGGTGAATACATATTTTAAGAAGAGGGAGGAACATAGGGTGACATACAAGAGTGGAGGAACATGCACACAGGTAGATTATATACTATGCAGAAGAGTCAATATGAAGGAGATTGAAGACTGCAAAATGGTGGCAAGGGAAAGTGTAGTTAGGCAGCATAGAATGGTGGTCTGTAGGATGAAGTTGGAGATCAAGAAGAGGAGGAGAGTGAGGGCAGAGCCAAGGATCAAATGGTGGAAGTTGAAAAAGGAAGACTGCAAGGTTGAGTTTAGGGAGGAGGAGAGACAGGCACTGGGTGGCAGTGAAGAGTTACCAGATAGCTGGGCAACTACAGCAGATGTATTAATGGTGACAGCAAGAAGGGTGCTTGGCATGACATCTGGAAAGAGGAAGGAGGAAAAGGAAACCTGGTGGTGGAATGGGGAAGTACAGGAGAGTATATAGACCAAGTGGATTGTGAAGAAGAACTGGGATAGTGAAAGAGATGCAAAAAGTAGACAAGAGTACAAGGAGATAAGGCGCAAGGTGAAAAGAGAGGTGGCAAAGGATAAAGAAAAGGCGTATGATGAGTTGTATGAGAGGTTGGACACGAAGGAGGGAGACAAGGACCTGTACCGATTGGCTAGACAGAGGGACCGAGCTGGGAAAGATGTGCAGCAGGTTAGGGCAGGGGTAGGCAACATCGGTCCTGGTGAGCATCAGTGGCTACAGGTTTTCATTCCAACCCAATTGCTTAATTAGAAACCAATCATTGCCAATCTCAGACCTTATTTAATTTTATGGCTTGTTAGTCTGTGCAATGTAAGGCTCTTATATCGTAGATTTTTTTCCTTTTCAAGGATATCATCCAAATGATATGAAGCCTAAAACAGATCATTTTCAGTCTGTAACATTTTTCTATTAAGTGTTTTATTAAATCAAACAGTGCATGATGAACACACACAGATGTAATTGGAAAAAAGCTAGCTGGAGAACTGCTGGCTGCTTTGTCTTTTACATCTTATTGCTAATAAGGAGCAATTAAAACACTGAATGCAGCAGTTTAAGATTGAAATAAGCAATTAAGGTTGGAGAACCGTAACAAGCGAGACCACTAAAATGAAGCATCAAAATGTCACTTAAGCAATATGTGCTTCATCAGCAATAATTGAGTTCTCGTTAAGGAACTGGGTTGGAACAAAAACCTGCACATACTGCGGCTCACCAGGACCGACGTTGCCTACCCCTGGGTTAGGGCGATAAAGGATAAAGATGGAAACGTTCTCACAAGCGAGGAGAGTGTGTTGAGCAGAAGGAAAAAGTACTTTGAGAGGCTGATGAATGAAGAGAACGAGAGAGAGAGAGGAGGTTGGATGATGTGGAGATAGTGAATCAGGAAGTGCAACGGATTAGCAAGGAGGAAGTAAGGATGGCTATGAAGAGGATGAAAAATGGAAAGGTCGTTGGTCCAGATGACATACCCGTGGAAGCATGGAGGTGTTTAGGACAGATGGAAGTGGAGTTTTTAAACCAGATTGTTTAATGGAATCTTGGAAAGTGAGAGGATGCCTGAGGAGTGGAGAAGAAGTGTACTGTGTTGATATTTAAGAATAAGGGGGATGTGCAGGACTGCAGTAACTACAAGGGAATAAAATTGATGAGCCACAGCATGATGTTATGGGAAAGAGTAGTGGAATCTAGGTTAAGAAGTGAGGTGATGATTAGTGAGCAGCAGTATGGTTTCATGCCAAGAAAGAGCACCACAGAAGCAATGTTTGCTCTGAGGATGTTGATGGAGAAGTTTAGAGAAGGCCAGAAGGAGTTGCATTGTGTCTTTGTGGACCTGGAGAAAGCATATGACAGGGTGCCTCGAGAGGGGCTGTGGTATTGTATGAGGAAGTCGGGAGTGGCAGAGAAGTATTTAAGAGTTGTACAGGATATGTACGAGGGAAGTGTGACAGTGGTGAGGTCTGCGGTAGGAGTAACGGATGCATTCAAGTTGGAGGTGGGATTACATCAGGGATCGGCTCTGAGCCCTTTCTTATTTGAAATGGTGATGGACAGGTAGACAGACGAGATTAGACAGGAGTCCCCGTGGACTATAATGTTTGCTGATGACATTGTGATCTGTAGCGATAGTAGGGAGCAGGTTGAGGAGACCCTGGAGAGTTGGAGATATGCTCTAGAGAGGAGAGGAATGAAGGTGGGTAGGAATAAGACAGAATACATGTGTGTAAATGAGAAGGAGGTCAGTGGAATGGTGAGGATGAAGGGAGTAGAGTTGGCAAAGGTGGATGAGTTTAAATACTTGGGATCAACAGTACAAAGTAATGGGGATTGTGGAAGAGAGGTGAAAAAGAGAATGCAGGCAGGGTGGAATGGGTGGAGAAGAGTGTCAGGAGTAATTTGTGACAGATGGATATCAGCAAGAATGAAAGAGAAGGTCTACAGGATGGTAGTGAGTCCAGCTATGTTATATGGGTTGGAGACGGTGGCACTGACCAGAAAGCAGGAGACAGAGCTGGAGGTGGCAGAGTTGAAGATGCTAAGATTTGCACTGGGTGTGACGAGGATGGATAGGATTCGAAATGAGGACATTAGAGGGTCAGCTCAAGTTGGATGGTTGGGAGACAAAGTCAGAGATGCGAGATTGCATTGGTTTGGACATGTGCAAAGGAGAGATGCTGGGTATATTGGGAGAAGGATGCTAAGGATAGAGCTGCCAGGGAAGAGGAAAAAAAGGAAGGCCTAAGCGAAGGTTTATGGATGTGGTGAGAGAGGACATGCAGGTGATGGGTGTAACAGAGCAAGATGCAGAGGACAGAAAGATATGGAAGAAGATGATCCGCTGTGGCAGCCCCTAACGGCAGCAGCCGAAAAAAGAAGAAGAATTACTGTCATCAGTATCTTTGAACCGTTAATCTATTCAGATATATTTTTCCACTACAGGAAACAACAATAATAAAAATAATAATAAAAATAAAAATAATCTATCCATCTTCTTAACCTGCTTATCCAGGGCAAGGTTGAGGTGCAGGTGAAGCCTATCCCAGCACTCACAGGATGCAAGACAGGAAAACACCTGGATAATAATGTTCTACTGGATAATAATAATGTTCTAATCTATATATACACACTGATTAGCCATAACATCAATACCACTGACAGGTGAAGTGAATAACACTGATTGTCAATTGTACCTGTCAAGGGATAGGATATATTTGGCAGTAAGTGAACAGTAATTTCTTAACACTAGAATTACCAAAGCCTATGAAAAAACTCGTAGATCCGTCCCACCTTAAATCCCTTCACACTTCTCCGCCAGCGTCTTTTGTCCTGTAAATCTATACATATTAATAAAAGGCAAAGCCCTCACTGACTCACTGACTGACTGACTGACTGACTGACTTATCACTAATTCTCC
>NC_041398.2:154601132-154678649 GCF_900747795.2 Erpetoichthys calabaricus
ACTATCTCATTCCTCCTATCGTTGCACAGTTTTCTCAGCTCAAGTCTGTTTACCTGTGTGTCAGTTGCTTAGAGTTGTATAGAGTGAGAAGTCAAGCAAAATGACACCTTTTATAAATACTATATGGTTATTTGGAAAACATGCATTTCATGTGTGTTCCGTGTCTACAACACTATGTAAAAACATTGTTAAAACAAACATTTTTCATGTTTTATTAATAATTGACAAAAAGTAGACATGAAGTGTTTAATGTGTGAAGCCTTAAGTCCAAATATCAAATAAACACTTTCACAAAAGGTACAAATATAACAGAACAAATGCGCTGCTATTCAAGAATATAACTGCAGAAAATGAACCCGTGTTAGGGTGCGACATTCACACCCCTTTGATATGACCGCTTCGGTAGAGTAATGGTATCACCTGTTGATTGGTAATCAAAACTTCATGGGTTTGACCCCGGATGAGTCCGTTTTGAGAAGTGAGCCGCTCTTATTCTTACTATTTTAGAATAAAAACATACATTTGATTTGAGTCTGTAACAGCCGCCGTAAATTTATGATACTTGTAAAAGTTACCTTTGTTTTTTTTTTTTTTTTATTCAGTTTTATTCTCTCAGTCGCGTTCACGATTACACCCCCCACCCCCCGATCTGACACTGCTGTTTTCACATAAAGACCGCTATAACAGAGGTGAACTCAGATGATGACGACGGTTCTACATCGGAGAAAGAATGCACGTTGCACTTTTGCCGTCGCTGTACTTTGTATATGTATACGGGAAGCTCTGCAGTCTACTTGTGACTTTATGCTGTAGGAAAATAAGTAAATAAATCAGGGTAAATAGGTAAATAACATTCAATCTGGCTCTTGTATACAAAGTACAGCGACGGCAGCTTCCACCTTCAGCTACAGACTCTTCAGTACGCAAGCGACTCTCCACGCTAGTGTTTAGATCTGGACGATGCATATGCCCAAAACATTAACATTTATATGTTACTTACATAAAAGACAGATCAAATGTTATTTACCTTAATTTATTTACTTACTTCCTACAGCATAAAGTCACAAGTAGACTGCAGAGCTTCCTGTGTTTGATTGACACAGGCCTGCTCAAAAAATACATGTGGTAATGCCATGAAAAGTGCATGCTGACACTTCAGTATGCGAGCAATGGTGTGAGATTGCAGTCAGACTTCTTTTTTGGCTACATGAACTGTCCAGATCTAAACTCTAGCGTGGAGAGTCGCTTGCGTACTGAAGAGTCTATAGCTGAAGGTGGAAGCTGCCGTCGCTGTACTTTGTATGTAACAGCCAGATCTAATGTTATTTACCTTCATTTATTTACTTATTTTCCTACCGTGTAAAGTCACAAATGTGGTGTTGAGGGTCCACAGCTCCCGTTCTAAGGCCAGTTTTAAAATAAATAAGGGTGATTCACGATGTGGCCGTTTTTCACCTTAGTGCACAGGTGAGAAATGGTCCGCATCTGTGATTGTTCCTGGGGCTGCTGATTTCCCACAGCTGCCATGCCCTCTTGATATATAGAAGCGCGAGTCGGCTAAAGGGGAGAAGAGAGACAACAGGTGAAAGAAAGCCGGAGGTTGCAGGAGAGCAGGAAGCTGCAGTAGCAGGAGAAAGTCAGTGAGGGAGAGCGAGCAAACGAGTGAATGCATGCTCGCGCGCAGCTGATCAGGGAGCTTGGGTGTTAGGCCGACACCTGAGGAGTAGCAGTAGTGGTCGCTCCTGCTGAGTGATTATAGAGCTGGAGTGACCGGAAGGCAGATGACTCTCCATGTAAGGCAGCGGGAGTCAGGATTTGGGACATGGATTCTCTAGCATGAGAGCCCTGGTCGTTGGGGAATCCCAAGTCGTTGTATGGAGGAGCCTACTGGAGCCAGGGGTCGGTAAGGCGATCTGAACAGTAGGACCGTGTAGAGAAGGTCAGCTGTATGTAGAGCGACTCCCCTGTTGAGGAGCCCAGATGGGAGAAGCAGGGGGGCTGCCAGCAGTAGTAGAAGGATAAACCGGATTTTTAAAAGGACAGCTTTCTGCATGATTTTAACCTCGTTTTTAGAAGACTTTTTTCTATTGCTTTAACCTCCACTTTTCACATCTGTTTTTATGGATTATTTATTTAATGACTCTTTTTGAAGCACTGCACTTATTTATTTGAACATTGTTTTGATGGTTTTGTTTTAATAAAAGCACTTGACACTTTTTGTACACCATCCTCTTGCTCTATTGTTGTGCCTCACTGCTTAGCTCATCGGTAGCATTACCGATGGTGACGGGTTCTAGGGCTCCCGGACAGCAGATGGGAGCATGCAGCAAACCTGCATCATCACAACAAGTAGACTGCAGAGCTTCCCTTGTACATATACAAAGTACAGCAATGGCAAAAGTGTGACGTGCATTCTTTCTCCGATGTAGAAACGTCATCATCATCTGAATTCACCTCTCTTATAGCTTGTCTTTATGTGAAAACAGCAGTGTCAGATCGGCAGTGGGGGGTGGGATCGTGAACGCGACTGAGAGAATACAACTGAATAAAAAAAACAAACAAAGCTAACCTTTACAAGTATCATTAATTTATACCGGCTGTGACAGACTCAAATCAAATGTATGTTTTTGTTCTAAAATAGTAAGAATAAGAGCAGCTCACTTCTCAAAACGGACTCATCCGGGGTCGAACCCATGAAGTTTTGATTACCAGTCAGCAGGTGATACCATTGCGCCACTGAAGCAGTCATATCAAAGGGGTGTGAATGTTGCACCCTAATGCGGGTTCTGTTTCTGCAGTTATATTCTTGAATAGAAGCGCATTTGTTCTGTTCTATTTGTACTTTTTGTGAAAGTGTTTATTTGATATTTGGACTTCAGGCTTCACACATTATACACTCATGTCTACATTTTGTCAATTATTACTAAAACATGAAAAACGTTTCTGTTTTAACAATGTGTTTACATAGATTGTTGTAGACACGGAACACACATGAAATGCATGTGTTCCAAATAACCATATAGTATTTATAAAAGGTGTCATTTTGCTTGACTTCTCACTCTATACAACTCTACGCAACTGACACGCAGGTAAACAGACTTGAGCTGAGAAAACTGTGTGGCGGTGGGGGGATGTGATAGCAGGCTGCTTGCTGCTTATCGACACATTTACAGGACAAAAGATGCTGGTGGAGAAGTGTGAAGGGATTTAAGGTAGGATGGATCTACGAGTTTTTTCGTAGGCTTTGGTAATTCTAGTGTTAAAGGTAATGTGTTAGAAGCAAGAGAAATGGACAAACAAAGGGATCTGAGCAACTCTGACAGGGACCAAACTGTGATGGCTAGACAAATGGGTCATAGCATCTCCAAAATGTCAGATCTTGTGGGGTTTGCCCAGTATGCAATGATTAGTACCTAACAAAAGTGGTCCAAAGAAGGACAACTTGTGAACCACTGACAGGGTCATGGATGCTCAAGACTCACTGATGCATGGGGGCAGTGAAGACTAGCTTGTCTGGCCTCTTTCAGCACGATAATATGTCATGCCACACTGCATAAATATTCAGGAACGGTTTGAGGAACATAACACGTAGTTCAAAGTGTTGACCTAGATCTCAGTCTGAATGAGCATCTGTGGGATGTGCTGGAAAACAAGTTCAACCCATGGAATACCTTACTTGTAACTTACAGGACTTAAATGATCTGCTGCTTATATCTTGTTGCCAGATACCATAGGACACCTACCATGCCTCAACATGTCAGAGCTCTTTTGGTACCTACACAGTATTAGGTAGGTGGTATTAATGTGACTGACTGGTGTATAATGCAACGTAAGCAACACTGTGATTTCAGTTCTAGCCTGATGCTCTTGCTGCTTCACTTCACAAGACTAAGGGCAACTGTTTACAAGCAGGGCCACTGCCATGTAGCCATCTTCTCTTTTTGAACTATGTCGTTTATTCAAATATTTAAAAAGCCCACTAAACAACAATCATGAAACAGCAATTACTGTATAATGTAAGCTATCTATGCTTAATTCAAGATACAGGAAGGTATGTGAGATTGAGAATTAACAATTGGGTTATAAGCATGGCATACAAAAAGCTACTACTTATATAAAATTACTCATTTTTGTTGTATATTTAATTTAGATTTATTACATAAAACAAGTGACAAAAGAAATACTGTTGGGACCATATCGTCTAAGAATGTGTAAACTCACATTCCCAAAACTATTTTTTTCCACTCACTGTACACAGAGTCACAGGTATGTTTGCACTTTGGTGGTCTTGTTAAGTCACAGGAGCCAAGAGACTGCTGTATTTTGGTCTTATTTTTGCTGATTGTGGCCTAATATGTTATCTTGATATGCTAAGATAAAGAAATATTTTTGAAGAGTGTGATAAAATCATTGGTATACTCTTACAGAGTATTTAATTAATCTTCATTGATTAAAGTATTATTTTTAAAAGATTGCAAATTGCGACTTTGACCACTGTATCTGCTGGTAATGTTTTATTTAATGAGCATGTTTATTTTTTCTTAATAGCTGGGCTTTTCTTTTCACTACCTTACAAAAGTAGTCGGTTCAGGATCTGACCAGTTAACAAATTTGCATCTAGTCCAGAATTTGCCAGCCCTAGGTGGACCCAATTTAGGTAAAACCAGACACCTTCAGAGCTGTGAAAGTAGACAAAAATTGACCCTAGGTCAATCTTAATCTAATTCTCTCTCTAAATAAATGTGCATATTGCTGTAACGGGATGTAAAATATCAATACTAATTTTTTCTTGTGAGATTTCTTACAATGATTTACTTAAATTTTAATATATTCTTATAAATCACACATCCACTTATAAGCCCCATGTCAATACAAACATTCACTTTCTAAACCTGCTCCATTACTGGAGACAATATTCTCTTCAAAGTCATGTTCTTAGACAAGAAGCAAGATAAACAGGAATTAAACAGAATAGGAAAAGACCCACTAGTTGAGATGTAAAACAATTTAAAATATTGTTTCTTCAGCCTTGATTCAAGTACTAAGACTAAAGAGTGCTTACTAAAACTGAAAGGAAGATCATGCCAGGCGTTTAATGTCCTATTACTAATGGCATTCCCTCGTAAAGGAGTCTTATTTCTTTTTGACATTTTAAGCAGAGCTGCAAATAATGCAAACAGTCTGTACTCTGAAATAACATTCTTAACAAAAAGGTCACATTCAATGAGTGGCAAATGCTACACATGATTATGAGTCATTACCCAACTTTTCCATCTCTTCAACAGTCCACTTGTCTCCAACTCTCCTACCAACACATCTATGCATTAACCAAGTAATTTCTCATCTTAGTTCTTTTTAGATTTACTTCATAATCTACACTGACTTACTATATCTCACTATTACATAGTAAACATTGCACAGTTTTTATTTTAATACCCAAAAGGTTTCTTCAGAAGTCAGAATGGGTTAAGCTTCAAGAATGGCTTCCTAGCATGTGTCACTCTTTTTTGTGACAGCTAAGTGCACACATTAGGGTAATCTAAAATATTAAAAATGACATTTATTTTTTAAATAAAGCTTAATTGCTAATTTTATGCCTGATTCAACAATTTTTCCATACCTCCTGCACATTTCTGCAAAGATTGCTCACACTTTCTCAAAACCAGGGGTTCTCAACATTGGTCCTGGGGCCCCCCTGTGGCTGCAGGTTTTTGTTTCAACCAGCTTCTGTTTTTAATTGTCCTGGGCTAATTAATAATAATAATTCTTTGCATTTATATAACGTTTTTCTCACTACTCAAAGCGCTCAGCAATTGCAGGGTCTTGCTCAAGGGCCCAACAAAGCAGAGTCCCTATTGGCATTTACAGGATTCGAACTGGCAACCTTCCAATTGCCAGTGCAGATCCCTAGCCTCATTAAGTGAACTGTTATTGCCCAGATTCTGTGTTTTGGGAACAATATAGAAATTAGAAAACTAAGTTTGGTATAAAACAAAATTAAAGAAGTTACCCTAAGTTCTTGTCTATAAGCCGGACTCATGTATTAGCCGGAGACCAAAAATCATACGAATTTTTAAAATAAAATCGTATCATAGATAAGCCGGACTCATGGATAAGCCGAACGTACTATAACCTATAACTAATAGAAGGGAGGGAGGTCAGTGGTCTCACTCGCGCCCATTTAATTTCTTTAAGGGGGGAGAGAGTGTGAGATATTGCCGTCTCTCTCACTCCCCGCATGGCGCGGTTGGAGCAGCCGGAGCGCGTTCTTTCTGCTCTGGGCGTCGCCGAGTCAACACGAGCGCGTAGCGGTCATTTAAATTGTGATTTTATATGTAAGCATATTTAAATATATATCGCGGATTTCTGCGGACAATGGGTCTTTTAATTTCTGGTACATGCTTCCTCAGTTGGTTTGCCCAGTTGATTTCATACAAGGGACGCTATTGGCAGATGGCTGAGAAGCTATCCAGCTTACTTTCTCTCTCTCTCTCTCTCTCTCTCTTCTCTCTTGCGCTGACGTAGGGGGGTGTGAGCAGGGGGGCTGTGTGCAGCTGCTTCCTGAAAGAAATGCTGCACGGAGCTTCGCATACTTAAAAGCTCAAAGGGCACGTATTGATTTTTTTTTATCTCTCTCTCTCTCTCTCTCCCTTCCTCTCTCTTCCTGCTCCTGACAGAGGGGGTGTGAGCTGCCGCCTTCAACAGCTTTGTACCGGCGGTGCTTCGCATACTTAAAAGCCAAAAAAACCCTATTGATTTTTTTTTTGACTGCTTGCTTTGCACTCCTTTGAAAAGGAAGATATGTTTGCATTCTTTTAATTGTGAGACAGAACTGTCATCTCTGTCTTGTCATGGAGCACAGTTTAAACTTTTGAAAAAGAGACAAATGTTTGTTTGCAGTGTTTGAATAACGTTCCTGTCTCTCTACAACCTCCTGTGTTTCTGCGCAAATCTGTGACCCAAGCATGACAATATAAAAATAACCATATAAACATATGGTTTCTACTTCGCGGATATTCTTATTTCGCGGGTGGCTCTGGAACGCAACCCCCGCGATGGATGTATAAGCCGATATTCTATTTTTTCATTTTCACAACTTTTTTCCTTAGATAAGCCGCGGCTTATTGACAAGAACTTAGGGTACTAAGCAGTTATATGGGAATAATGTTTTTTTCTTCTTTTTAACAATGTCTTGTTCCGGGTGTTCTAATTGTTTAATTAATCCATTGTTTTCTAATTAGTGGGTCTGATGCTAAAGTAGTTGCAGCCTTTCACGATTCAGTGTTATTTGCCTGGGTGGCTGCTCTGCTCGTTTTTAATTGTCATTAATAAGATACAATGAAGGGAGCAAACTGCACAGAGAAAGGGTAAAACATAATGAAAGCAACAAAAGTGAGTTAAGCATTTAAATCTACAGAAAAAATGTAAATGTTTCTAAATGTCTTATAAATTTAAAAATCATGCCTCTGTGCTTTCTTAATGTAGAATAAGAGAAAAAAATACCAGCTAATTAATTGAGATCAGTGTTACCAGTTGTCACTGATTATTAATCTAGTTGAAGCAAAAATCTGAAGCCACAGTGGGCCCCCCAGGACAGACTTTGAGAACCCCTGCTCTACACTATTCTTTAAACTGCTCTTTTTATTATTCTCCTTCATGGATATGCATTTTTAGAAAACATTTTTTCCATTCCATTTACTGAAAACAATGCAATGAAAAATATGCAAGTCTTCCATGGTACCTTGACCCTTCTTATCTTTAATTTTCAGTTAAATAATATCCTTCCACTTTGCTGTACTTAGCTTTTAACCATCAATCATTGGCATATAGTAGCTCCTTAGAGAAGCTCAACATCCTCCCTTAATCTTTTATTATTCTCATTAGGCGATATTCATGCTTTCTATAACATTACACATACCTACAGAAATGATCAATCACTATTTAAAACCATCTGTTCACTGGATGCATAGGTTTCAGACTTCTCACTTTATTGCAGTTATTTTTTATTTTTGGTCTATTAGCGAAAATCCAGTTACTGTATAGCAAAACCCATTAACAATTCTACTACTCTGTTCAGGAAAAATTTACAGTTATTTAAATAATATCACTATGGTGGACTGATTTCTAGAATATATAGTATGTTGATAAACATTTTGTATGTCTTTATTTGAAAGCAAGATGAAGCAAATGTAATATTAGTGTTTCAGGGGGCATGTTTTACTTCAGGCTTTGATGTTTACTGAACCAACCCACCCGTCTTTAGGACTGACTCAGAATGTAACATTTATGGTAAGGGGGATGGAGCATGCATCAGACCAGTTTGGCAAAGGTGACTAGTTGGACTTAGAGCCTATAAGCCATTCACAGCAGGAAGGTCATAAACTGAATAAACAAAGAAACTGGGGGATGAGTTGTACCTGAATGCTTTCATTGGTATCTGGTCCGGGAGAGACTGGAAAATTAATTCTATTGGTCTAACGTATGGCTGTTCATGACTGGTTTTGAGTCGGAGGCTATTCTATACTACAATGCCCCACTGGTTTCAGAATGGTATAAAGTTGGTCAACTTGCCTTACCTTTCTCTCAACTGTCCATGAAGAGAAGATCATGATGAAGACGACTCTATTTGGCAGTCATATTGAGACAGGCATATGGCCTCTTTCAAATTTCAATTCAATGGCCATGTGGTAGCAAAGCAAGCTAGACTAAAGATAAGCCGAGAATTACATTTGAATACAAGGTGCCCTGCTGTAAGGGTACGGTTTGCCAATATTCACAAGCTTCCTTAATATTTTGGTAATTTTTTTCAGTAATGCATAATTAAATGTGTAACTTATCTCCTGCCTGTTCCTTTATTCAGTCTAACTGCCGGAGGTTACAGATGTAGAAAGGAAGGGGGGGGGGGAGTGGTAAAGTACTTTTACCAAAATTTTGCACATTTTATTAAGGTCTACACAATAAAGAGCATAACAAGGGAAAACCAGATCACCATTGGAACTTACACGATACAACAATAACCAAAACAAAATAGGAGTATTTAGTTAATGAAGACAATGATACTGTATACAGGAAGGTATTATTTTCGTAAAAGAAAAATACAGGTTGTACAATGGTTATTGGGTTTATTGTTTAAACAAGCCAATAAGATGCAAGGCCAAAAATTTAAAAAAGGATAAAAACAAAAGAAGCATAATAGGCTACTCATCGGTTAATTAATTGTTAATACTGTCACCAACCAATTAGGGTTTCAAAACAGTCTGACAAGGCTTCTGTACAAAATCTAGCTACTAAACACTAACAAAACCACATATTGCCTGTTCCTGGTATGTAATTTCCTGTTTTTGGTATATATAAAATATCTAGAAACAAATAAACAAATGAAATATAAGAAAAAATAAAAACTTAGTTAATATATACTGTATGGATGGATCAGACCAATTTGGCTCAAAAGATTAAAATCTTCATTCAGCATTTGATATGTTTGTTAGATTAGAGGATGGCAACTTGAACAGTTATAGCAAATAATTCAATTCAAATATTTAAGATATTAAAAATGTACCATTACCTTCATCAACTGCAAACTGGCAATGTCTATCATTATAGAAAAGTATTTTCTTTTTATCCGGTCTGCTGATGAAAATAATCTGGTCACCTAAGGCCTGTGAAACAAAGAATTATTGCACACATTAAATAGAGGCATATTTCTTAAGAGAAAAACTGAACAGACACAACAGGCATCAAACCATACATCTTCTAATCTGCTTATCCAGGGCTGGGTTACTGGGCAGCTGAAGCCTATTCCAGCAAGCATCAGACACAAGGCAGGAACAACACCCAGTAAGCCCCCAGTCCATCGTAGGGTGTAAACACACACGTCAATTTGACAACACCAATTCACCTAGGTTCAGTGTAACACTGACACTGTATAATGTAAACAGCTATACTTAAGAAAAAGTAGAAATACCTTTCTGAGAAGTTACTTGAGTAAAAGTAGACTTCGCCTATGAAGAAATAACTCAAATTAATTGTACTTACGTAAAAGTAAATGTACGATCTTTCCTTGTTTTAGATCCATAATTTTCCAAAACTACTTATCCAGAGTTGGGTTGTGTGGTAGCTGGAGCTAATCCCAGCAAGCATTCAGTGCAAGACAGGAACAAGTTCTAGACAGGGCAACAAATATAAATACCGAAAATCCCCAATGAAAAGCCGCCCACACTGGAGACCGCCCCATTCTGTAAGCCGCAGAAAATGCTCATTTATATTTTAAAACTCTAAGATAAGCCGCCCCTTGTTATTAGCCGCGGCGTTACTGAATTTACCAATCTGAAGTAAAAGCATCTAATTTGGCACGCCCCTGTAGGCATTTGCAACTATATAGTGACAATTGAATTGATAACATTTTGCACTTACTGATATCAGGCCGCAACACAAGTTCTATGCTGCAGAATTTAAGCTCCAGGTCATTGCTTTTGTGAAAGAAAACGGCAATCGCGCAGCTGGACGCCACTTTGAAGTAGATGAAAAACAAGTGAGAAACTGCTGGAAAGATGAAGAAGCTTTGTGTCTGCTTCCACCACATAGGCATGCAAGGCGTACAAGGGAAGCAAAA
Source organism: Erpetoichthys calabaricus (assembly GCF_900747795.2). Taxonomy (NCBI): domain Eukaryota; kingdom Metazoa; phylum Chordata; class Cladistia; order Polypteriformes; family Polypteridae; genus Erpetoichthys; species Erpetoichthys calabaricus. Next base: position 154,611,745 of record NC_041398.2, read on the forward strand.
TGGCCAAACTTGGAGAAGCGACTTAAAGATTGGATTCTCACGCAGTGTGAGAACAATCGGATAGTTTTGACAATAGCCATCAAATTGAAAGCACGAGGAATGGCAACTGAAATGGCAATTGAAGACTTAAAAGGGGGTCATATTTGGGTTTCTCGCTTCATGAAATGACATGGTCTATCTATCCAAGCCAGAACGACTGTGGGACAGAGACTGCCAGACGACTGGGAGAAGAAACTTGACAGTTTTAGACAGTTTGTCGGCAAGGAAATCGAGACACTGAAACTAACACCGGACGACGTCATCAACATGGACGAGGTCCTGATGCAGATGGATATTCCATCAACACGCACTGTCGATAAGATTGGTAATAAGACCATATCAGTAACTACCACAGGTCATGAGCGGACAAGTTTTATGGTTGTTCTAGCTTACACGGCAAGTGGCAAAAACCTGAAGCCATTCGTGATTTTTAAGAGACAATACCACGAGAGACAATAGGTGACAATACCACAGGAAAAACTACCCAAGGGTATCGAGGTCTCAGTGAACAAGAAGGGCTGGATGAATGAAGACGTTATGGTGGAATGGGTGGACAAATGCTACAGAAGGCAGCCTGAAGCTGGATTTTTTAACAAGAAGAAGTCCTTGCTAGGCGAACCTGAGCCAGGTACAAGCCACTATGGCTACAGGGTGTAGCTGCAGCAGTAAGGTGCCATAAGGCATAAAAGAAGCAGGCAACAGTTCTGTCATCTTTTGTGAGACAGGTAAATATCTACATCTTGTAGACAATTGTCAATATTACCCTGTTAACAGAATTATTCAGGAATTGTGCTTTTTCACATATCATCCTAGTCTCAAACAAAGGGTGACTAAAAATTTAGGCGACTTTACATCCTTTGAGGCATTCATTTTAAATATTAAAACAGATTCCAACACAATTATAGTGCTAGTCTACAGACCACCAGGGCCATATTCATTGTTCATGACTGAAATTAGCAACCTTTTATATGATTTGGCTATAAATTATGATCACGTAGTACTGATGGGGGAATTTTAATGTACACATTGATGTGGAAACTGACACTTTTAGCAAATATTTTACTTATTTGTTAAATTCAGAAGGATTTTGTCAGATTGCCAAAGGTCCAACTCGTAATCATAACCACATACAGGTGCTGGTCATAAAATTAGAATATCATGACAAAGTTGATTTATTTCAGTAATTCCATTCAAAAAGTGAAACTTGTATATTAGATTCATTCATTACACACAGACTGATGTATTTCAAATGTTTATTTCTTTTAATGTTGATGATTATAACTGACAACTAACGAAAGTCCCAAATTCAGTATCTCGGAAAATTAGAATATCAATTAAGACCAATGCAAAAAAAGGATTTTTAGAAATGTTGGCCAACTGAAAGGTATGAACATGAAAAGTATGAGCATGTGCAGCACTCAATATTTAGTTGGGGCTCCTTTGGCCTGGATTACTGCAGCAATGCGGCGTGGCATGGAGTCGATCAGTCTGTGGCACTGCTCAGGTGTTATGAGAGCCCATGTTGCTCTGATAGTGGCCTTCAGCTCTTCTGAATTATTGGGTCTGGCGTATTGCATCTTCCTCTTCACAATACCCCATAGATTTTCTATGGGGTTAAGGTCAGGCGAGTTTGCTGGCCAATCAAGAACAGGGATACCATGGTCCTTAAACCAGGTACTGGTAGCTTTGGCACTGTGTGCAGGTGCCAGGTCCTGTTGGAAAATGAAATCTGCATCTCCATAAAGTTTGTCAGCAGCAAGAAGCATGAAGTGCTCTAAAACTTCCTGGTAGACGGCTGCGTTGACCTTGGACCTCAGAAAACACAATGAACCAACACCAGCAGATGACATGGCAACCCAAACCATCACTGACTGTGGAAACTTTACACTGGACCTCACGCAACGTGGATTCTGTGCCTCTCCTCTCTTGCTCCAGACTCTGGGGCCTTGATTTCCAAAGGCAATGCAAAATTTACTTTCATCAGAAAGCAGCAGTCCAGTCCTTTTTGTCTTTAGCCCAGGCGAGACGCTTCTGACGCTGTCTCTTGTTCAAGAGTGGCTTGACACAAGGAATGCGACAGCTGAAACCCATGTCTTGCATACGTCTGTGTGTGGTGGTTCTTGAAGCACTGACTCCAGCTGCAGTCCACTCTTTGTGAATCTCCCCCACATTTTTGAATGGGTTTTGTTTCACAATCCTCTCCAGGGTGCAGTTATCCCTATTGCTTGTACACTTTTTTCTACCACATCTTGTCCTTCCCTTTGCCTCTCTATTAATGTGCTTGGACACAGAGCTCTGTGAACAGCCAGCCTCTTTAGCAATGACCTTTTGTGTCTTGCCCTCCTTGTGCAAGGTGTCAATGGTTGTCTTTTGGACAACTGTCAAGTCAGCAGTCTTCCCCATGATTGTGTAGCCTACAGAACTAGACTGAGAGACCATTTAAAGGCTTTAGCAGGTGTTTTGAGTTCATTAGCTGATTAGAGTGTGGCACCAGGTGTCTTCAATATTGAACCTTTTCACAATATTCTAATTTTCCGAGATACTGAATTTGGGACTTTCATTAGTTGTCCGTTATAATCATCAACATTAAAAGAAATAAACATTGGAAATACATCAGTCTGTGTGTAATGAATGAATCTAATATACAAGTTTCACTTTTTGAATGGAATTACTGAAATAAATCAACTTTGTCATGATATTCTAATTTTATGACCAGCACCTGTATTAGATTTAATTATAACTTACAAAGTTGAAAATCAAAATTTAAATATTACTCCATTAAATGAAGTTATTTCCAATCACTACTTAATTACATTTTATTTAGTCCTGCCCTTGCCAACGCATTCACAGATTAAAACAAAGACAGTGCAACATCTAGATTGTAATTCTGCTTTAAAATTTATAGATACTTTGAGTAAGTCGAGTGTAATTGTGGGAAACCATTTAGATCAGTTAACATCAAATGTAAATGTGGAAAACAATTTAGATCAGCTAACATCACATTATAAATGTGACCTTGAGAGATGCTCTGGATGCAGTGGCTCCCCTTAAAACAAAAGTGATCAAAGCACACAGAAACTCTCCCTGATTTAATGAAAACACTTGAGCTCTTAAATTAGTGTATCAAAAACTGGAGCGCACATGGAGATCAACAAAGTTACATGTCTTTCAAATTGCATGGACAGAGAGTGTTAAAAAATATAAAAAAGCTTGCTCAGAATACTATTCTACAATAATAGATAGCAATAATAAAAACCCCCGGGTACTGTTTAGAACAGTTGGTAAATTAACAAATGGGAATTCAGATCTACAGTGCAAAATACCAACAGATAAGAGGTAAGTCATTGACGGGCTTTAGACAGGTGTGTTGTGTTGTTAGAATCTCATTCTGAGGGAACCGGTTACACCTGTTGGCCACTGGTCATTTCAAGTTTTCCAATTCCCACCTCTTGGATAGCCAACAGCTCTGTGCCTCATCTGAACACACCGAAAACAGTGGGGGCACAGTTCTTTTTCCATGCTGGACACACTCTGGACATTTTGTTTAGGACTACCTCTTGAGACTCGAGTATTTAATTTTGTATGGACAGCTGTCTGAGTATTGTTATCGGCACATTTCACAAGGTTTTTTAGTAAGTTCTAACACTTGAGTTGTTAATTGCTTCACAATCTTTTCAATTTTTTTTTTCTAGCAGAGATACTTGAGCCGTCAGCTACTCCATAGTTATAGATTGCGTTGCACGGAGAGCTGTCAGATTATCATTATCATGATGTTTCATAATCTTTTCAAATTTTTAAGCTATTTCAGACACTTGTGCCGTTATCTGTTTAAAAGCTGCAGTGTCCACTTGCACCCTATCATTTGCTAGGCTCACCTTAGTCTGATCAACCTGTGTATGGTTTTTGGCCTGTACTGAATTTACAGTGATTGACCTATGTTTACTCGGAGAGCTGAGATGCTTTATTCTCTCTGCTTCCTCCCAGTTAGATTAGTTATGTTCTCTAGAATTACAATTTGTGTCAGTGAGAAATGTTTTTATGTCTTGTCCGATGTTGGAATTCTTTTCATTCAACCCTTGAAGGGTATAATGGAATATGCTCTGAAATTACCTTTTATCACAGTTGAATTCAGCTCCATGCTGCTCTGATGCCAGCAGCACACGTTGTTGAAGATGCATTATCTGATATACAAATTTTTCAGGTTTGTTTTATTTGTTTGCTAAGGTTACTATACGAAATTTCAGAACCCCCATCATAGATTTGCCCACCATGGACTTTGAACTGCAATGCAGAAAAGCAGCAACATCAGTGAGTCTTATCACTTGAAGTCATCTTAGGAGGGCATCCTTTTCCCATGTTCCCAAAGTTCTTCATTTCAAAAGATGTGCCAAGATGTTTAGCTTTGCTCAATGGAGTATCTTGATTCCATCCTATAGTGATGACACCTGCATAATCCTTACTCCTAGCGGTGGTGAAATCCATTTCAGTAATGAGTTGTGATACACCATCCTAGTGAAGTAGGTGTGATATGCCTTCATCCTCCAAATTTCTCAACCTGTCACATTTAAAATGATCAAAAAGCAAATAATAAAGTTCTTGTTCACTTAGTTGTGAGAGTTCTGCAGTTCCCTCTCCTTCTCCAAATTCTTTAAGTTACAGGCAGACAGCTGAGTTGATTGTAATCCAGTGGATATCCCAGATCAGCATCTTGCGAGGTCCAGATGTTGCCATCTTCATTCTGTACCTGTAGCTGGTCTCTCTGGATGACACATTTACAGGAGTCCTCCCTGAAGCTTCACAACAGGATTTCTCAGGTGCAGTGATGACTGTCTCCACCATAGGGTGCTGATCTGAGACAAACCCGCAATTGTTACCAGCCTCTGGACTACCGGATCCTGTGCCAGGTACAAGCCACTGTTGCTACAGGGTGTAGCTGCAGCAGTAAGATGCTGAAAGTATAAAATAAGCAGGCAGCAGTTCTGTTATTATAATACCGTATGTTGATGAAATACCAATCAAAGTAGTTTGATCTGCAAAACAGGCAAATATCTACTGTAAGGTTTCTAAACTCGTTTGGGACTCCCCCCAACGGGATAACATGCCAAAGAGCATCCCGAAGCGTGATTGCCGTTTCTGTGGAAGACAGTTTATCAGTTGCTGGGGCAACAACGGGCTCCCAATGCTGCAGCGCCTCACAGCTAAAGCAGATCCAAGTCGATTGCGGTCGTGCTATATAATCGCATGCCATTGACGGGTGATGCAAGGAACATTATAAATGCATGGAACAGTATTACTTGGCCACGACCCTGCCTGATTGCTGTGTCTTTGTATAGGAGAATGGTAGATCCCGCTACAATAAATAACCATTCTGTTCCAGTTTCAAGCTAAATAAAATTGTTTTTGCTAAAGTACTGAAACTCAGCCTCATGTTTTGGGGTTCAAGACAGGGGACTCACACGTCACATGGTACCAGAAGTGGGGTCCTTGCACCGATGGATCCCCAAGAAGTACAGCAAAGCCCAGAGAAATATAAGGCCCACGGTGGCCGCCCCTGCCTTGGCATGGCCACAAGATGTGCTGCTGAAGATGGCTCCCTCAGACGACCCTGAGTGTTTCCTATTCTGCTTTGAACGTATGGCAACATTGATGCGCTGGGACAGGGGAGCCTGGCCAGCTATCTTGGCCCTGTTTTTAACCAGAAAGGCCCTCCAAGCCATATGGAATCTCCCTCCCGAGAGGCTCAATGATTATGACTACCTGAAGCAACAGACTATCCTCCGTATGGCTGCGAGTCCTGTGATCATGGGGGTCCAGTTTCAGCGGTGGCATATTGATCCGGAACGCCCTGTACGAGGACAGATCCAGGGCTTAGTGGATCCGATTCAAAGCTGGATCCGCGGAGAACCTTTCAAGTGCATTGTGGAAAAGCTCGCTATTAATGCAGTTTTGTTGGGGATAGACAAGAGCCTTTGTGATGAAATGCTACGGAACGATGTCCACTCGCTGCTGGATCTGACCCTCAGGCTAGAGGGTGCACAAGCCACCTGGAAACAACTGGGCTACCCAGGCTTGAGCACAATTTCAATCCAGTCCTCACAGACCTTCAGAGTTGCCAGCACCACAGCTAGAAGACACCAGAGTATGGACATCATATGCGGACTAAACGCAGCTGCTTTTGCTATGATCAACTGGGACATCTGGCTTGGGAATGTCACCTCCCACTTGCACAATGGCTATCAGTCGGGGCCAGGTATGCGCCTCGCAAGTTTCCCCCGAGATGTTAAAGGAGGACAATTTTAAGGTCTCGATTACGTTGGCTGGATGGGAATGCTCGGCACTGTTGTTCTCTGGTAGCGACCTCTGTGTACTCCACCGTGACCTGCTCAGGCAGACCCCTTATAAGGCCACAGACAAAGTAAACATCTGCTGCATCCATGGGGACATTAAAACATACAAGACTATATTATTCCCTATGAAATTTACGGAAGAACTTTAAGATTTGGACTGCCATATCAGATACCTCACCCTGGCCACTCATCATAATAAGAATAAGAAGAAGAATTCATTACATTTATATAGAGCTTTTCTCAGTACTCAAAGCGCTATCCACACAGGGAAGAACCGGAAAGCGAACTCACAATCTTCCACAGTCTCCTTACTATAGGCAAAAAGAATGCCCTCTTCTCATGGGTCTTGGCCACCTGCAGAGCGCCTAACCCCATAGTGGATAGAGAGGGGCTCGCCACAGACAATGTCAGTCAAGGAAATGGGTTTGAAACTGAACCGAAGTTGTCCAGCAAGCTGGGAGACAAATCCTCAAGTGAAGACCAGGGACAGCTGGAAAACTTTTCCATGGTTATAGGTTTATGGGGCACTGGGATTCCTTTTTCAACTGATGGGACCTGTTCCAACACAATGGTATAAATCTGAGCTGAAAGGGATCCAGTGTGTTAGGAAGGCATATGAGTAGGTTAGTCAAGGATTGTATAAACTATGGAATTATAGGACTGAATTCCAGTCCAAATTTTAAGTGCAAAAGTAAACTAAGTAACACAATAACACAATAGATTAGTAATAATAGTAACACAATAGATTTAAGCTTTAAAATTAGTTTTTCTCCACACAGCAAACCATGGACATGTAGATTAAATTACCAAGTAGTGTGATAAACTGTAGAACTTAAGGGACATATACAACTAGATGATGTAGTTTTGGAAGAATTAAGTGGACAGGACTCGCTAGCTTTATTGAACGGAATAGCCTTTTCTCATCTAGACTGTTCGAGTATAACAGACCAAAGGCAGCTGAAATTTCAATATATATTTGCTGTGACAACCCTTCCGTGGTCTGGCTCATTGTTTTTTTCTTTTCTGTCTCCTCCTCTCCAGAATGACCTGATCCCAGCCACTGGACTGACCAGACGAGGAGGACTATCTGTTCCTTAACTGAAGAAGGGAGCCAAGGCAAGACAATTGATTACATCACTGCTTGCTTGCGATGTCTGTGCATATTGAAGCGGTAGCTTCCTTTTCAATAAATATTCTGGCTGTTCCTGTTTTGAATAGAATAAAGCTTGTTTTCCTAAAGAACTGGTCTCGTCTTTCAGGAGCAAGACAGTGACTCTATCATTACTATATATATTGTGATGGACAGCAGGGACGTCTTCCTAAGGAAAGGATAGGGGGAAGGTCCTTGCACTGGGCAATACCTTTCCCGGGACGACAGAGGGCAGCCCCCATGGCTTGCTACAGTGCCATGGAGTTGGAGCATGGAAATTCAATACTACCAGCGTGCACAAGGGGAACGGCTGAAACCTTCTTAGCCGGACTGCGACCACACCTGGAAGTGCTGGTGAAAGAATATCACCAGACACCTGGAGCACTTTCAGGTGCCCTACAAAAGAAGACAGATACCACTACTCCGGGAGCCAGAGTTGGAAGGAAGTGGATGAAGCTTGAGGGAGGAGTGGAGGTGGAAAAAAAGAGAGAGAGACAGAGAAAGGACTGTGTATTTAGTGCTTTTTGTACTGTGCTTCAGGTAGGAGACAAAAGAAAAGCGTTTCACACTGAATAAAGCCTGTGTTGTGCTGGGATTTGTGGCTTTGTCTGTTGTGTCAGCTTTTTGGGGAGCTGTGCAACCCCTGGTCTCCACAAAATACAGATTTTCAAAAAGGTTTGTAAATCTACTGTCACACTTGCGCAGAGAAGACCATATATGAGCTCAAATAATATATTTCGTCAGCCAGACCAGGGGTTGGCACTCTCACCTGATCCTCTCTCCTCTTGTTCCTCTGCAGTGCAGCTAAAGACCCTGCCTCTCAATTACATCACCACTGGTCCACCCACAGTTGACGCCACTTCCAGAAAATCCTGATGACATTATCTCCAGTACCCAGAATCCACCTTCCTGCCACATCAGTTCCTTTTCTGGCCGCCCAGATTCCACCTCTTCCTCCTACCCACCATATTTATAGCTCAGACTCAACCTGTTTGTCAGTTCGGTTGTGAACTCCGCTTCTGTAAAGAAGTGTTTCTTTTCTTTTGCTGATTTTTCAGTATATACGGGTGACCATCCGCAAACCTTTTTCTGTCTGTTGCCTAATTTTTTTTCCACACTATTAAAAATCAAAAACTGAAATCTCTCATTCATATAAGTATTCAGAACCTTTGCTGTGGCACTCCATATAGTGGTCAGGTGTAACCTCTTTAATTATCCTTGAGATGTGTTTAGAACTTGATTGGTGTCTACCAGTCACAAATTGAACTGTTTGGACATCGTTTAGAAAGGCACAAATCTTCCAGAAGGAGTCTAAATACTTTCTGAATCGGCTGTACATCATGCAGAAATTTAAGAAAACTCCTTAAATGTTTAAACCACATTCAATCACACTACATCTAATACAAATTTTTAACATGAAGCATTCTAGTCATTATTACTGGTTCAATTGACACCCATAATGTGTCTCGTTACACTGTGTCCATCACTTAGTTGCGTTCCTAAAAGTGTTAACAGTTCTCAAAGGACTTTGTAGGAAAAAAACAGTAATATATTATTTTATACAATAATTTATAATACAAAACAATATTAAACCTTGATGCATGCCCTAAAATAATATTTGAGCATATGATAGAACAATCTGTAAAATCTAATTAAATAATGAGCAAGACATATTTTTCAATTAAAATATAAGCCTATCAGGAAAGCCTGGTCCATCACAGGGTGAACCCTGCACACACTGGAAGCTGTTGTGGAAAAGAGGATGATGGCAAAATTTTATGCCATCATGAAAATTCCCATCCATCCCGTCCAGGAAGGGGTTCTCTTTTTGCCAAAGGCTCATTCCACCACATTTGGCTAAGAAGCACCTCTGGGGTTTTTTCTGCCCACTACTATCAACAATTACATTGGGTCGAAATACTGCATTGCCCAAGTTTATTTTTATTTATTTACTGATTGATCGATTGATTGGCTGGCTGTATGACCTGTCCTGGGAGTCTGTATCTTTGTTAATTTATGTTTCTGCTACTTTATGCTTCTGAATTTCTCTCTGGGATTAATAAAGTTTATCTAATCTAATCTAGTAACACAAGTGGTAAGATCTGTCTGATGCACTACTAATCATATGCTTTAAGTAAACCTTCATCAGTTAGACTTCAACAGACTTCTAATGAACTGTATGAGATACTGTCAAATTAAATCTGTTGTAAACATTGTCAAATGTGTTTACTATTGCCTACACATTGATCTTATTACAGCTTTGTAATACAAATTACAGGAGAAAATAAAAGCACAATTAATACAACATTTCCTAAAAACATAACATGCACCTGAAAAACTTCTACTAGGCCATCATTTAGTCAATTAATAATTTTAATTTTTTTCTTTTTCATGGACAACTTTTGCTTACTAAGAGACACAGAAAACAAAAACTAAATATCTGCAGTGGTGCCATTGGTAATTCTAGTGTTGGAGTCTACGAAAAAACTCGTAGATCTGGCCCACCTTAAAACCATTCTCAGCTCTCTTTTGTCTTCTAAATGTGCCGATTAACACGAGCAGCAAGCAGCCGGCTATTCCATCCCCCACCGCCGCAGAACGTTCACTAAGTTTTCCCAGCTCATGCCTTGTTTGATTATCTGGGAGTGACTGAAGTGCTGCAGTTTTAGAGTGGAAATAATATATCGTTATTTGGAACACACGAAGTTCATGTGCGTTCCGTTTCTACAGTAATCTGTGTAAACACATTTTTAAAACAGAAACGTTTTTCATATTTTAGTAGTAAATGACAAAATGTAGGCATAAACTATATAATGTATGAAGCCTGAAGTCCAAAGATCAAGTAAACACTTTCACAAAAGGTTCAAGAATGATACAACAGCTTCCGTGGTGTAGCGGTAAGATTTGCTGACTTGTAATCAAGAGTCCACGGTTCGATCCCCACTCACTCCTATATTTGCCGTTTTCAGTAGTGAGCTGCTCCTTTTTGTTAATATTATACAGTACACACATACATTTGGTTTGCGTCTGTAACACACGGTGTGCATTTATAGGACTTGTAAATGTTACCGTTTTTTTTTTACTTTTATTCTCTCTAAATCCCGATCACGATACATACTACCGCCCCCCCCACCCACGGATCTGACGCTGTTATTTTTTATTTGAAATGGAATAACTGGAGATGTGAGAGTGGTGTTTTGAGACAATGGAACTGGACATTCATCTGGAGGGATAAAAGCTGACACACAAACGCTGGTGAATCTGCCTTCTTCGTATCTCACTGTCACTTGATTTTTTTTTTATTCAGTTTTACTGAGTGTTCCTGCTCATGCTGAATTAGTGTGTACCTTATGGTGTATGATGACAAAAAAACACAGACGTAGGTATATATGATATTTGGAACTATTCGTTTTATGACCTGTGTAGTACATTTCGGAAAACTTTGTGGCACAGATGCAACATTATTCATATTATTCATATTCATTCGCATAACATCTTGTGGTTTGTAATCAGTAACTGCGTGTTTTTTTCCCGATCTTGCCAGTCCCCACATGTTGCTGTATGCTGTTTCTTTTGTACTCCAGGACATGCAGAGGATAGAATAGTACAGAGCAGTAAGTTCAGCACTATATGCAATCATCAGATTCAAATGTTAACTGTTCACACACACGCAAGGATAGTCTTTCCTACATTTACAACATGTGTACCTGTTACAATGTACACGCTTCTCTCTATGCTGTGGTTCCATCATCGCTCTAATGCAATATTATTTGAAAACGAACAGCGTCAGATCAGGTGTGGATTTATGTTGCCGCTATTATTGAAAGAAAAAAAAGATCAACATGTGTGTTGATCCTGCAGCACTGAATAAGCTCACGCGCTCTAACCCCCCCCCCCCCCCATCTGACTCTAAGTAACAGCGCATTACAGACGCAAACCATGCATATGTGTGTACTGTATAATATGAACAAAAAGAGCAGCTTACTACTGAAAATGGCAAATATAGGAGTGAGTGGGGATCGAACCGGTGACTCTTGATCAAACTTGGTTTGCGTCTGTACTTGCGCTGTTTCTTAGAGTCGTGGGGGGGGGGAAGGGGGGGATGTTAGAACGCGTGAGCTTATTCAGTGCAAGATTATACATTATATAGTTTATGCTTACATTTTGTCATTTACTACTAAAATATGAAAAACGTTTCTGTTTTAAAAATGTGTTTACACAGATTACTGTAGAAACGGAACACACATGAACTGCGTGTGTTCCAAATAGCGATCTATTATTTCCACTCTAAAACTCCAGCACTTCAGTCATTCCCAGATAATCAAACAAGGCATGAGCTGGGAAAACTTAGTGAACGTTCTGCGGCGGTGGGGGATGGAATAGCCGGCTGCTTGCTGCTCGTGTTAATCGGCACATTTAGAAGACAAAAGAGAGGTGAGAACGGTTTTAAGGTGAGCCGGATCTACGAGTTTTTTTGTAGACTCTGGAAATTCTAGTGTTAATTCTCAAATTTTATGGTTGCCATTAATTTACAAATGGATGTTAAAACAGAGCGGAACACCATCAGATTAGTACAGGGCAAAGCCATGTCAAATACAGTGCATGCAGCTGGGAGCAGAATTGGAGATGTGGCCCCACGAGAAGAAGAGAGGACAAAATCTGGATAAAGTTAGAGATTGCTTTGGAGGACAAGTGGGGGTCTCCCTTATTTTGTAATAGAGGTAACTCATTTTTGTAACTTTTTCCTTCTTGATGTTATTTCTGTGTTTGTGGGGTGCCATGTGTCCATGTAATTTACAAATCAACAACCAAAAAAAAAAATACCTTAATTGCCTTATGAGCATTAGGCAATCCCTCCTCTATGTCCTCAAGAAGAATACCTCCAAGACCCAGCTGATCGTGCTTATCCAGAAGCCTTAGAAGTGCCTTCTTGTCTTTCAGGTGGTACTTAGGCTTAAAAGCATACTTCCCATCTTTAACTTCTATTTTTGGATTATTGGTTAAGGCCTAGAACAAAACAATACTTTCAACAATCAGTACAAATATAAATATTAATTGGTCAATATAAATTGCATTAATTTTACAGTCCTTTGCCTTCCAAAAAACTGGGTGAAAATTCTTAAGTGGAGTGCTTGCACAAGAAAAACAACATTCTGCCATCTACAATAGTATAGTACAATAGAAGAACACACAGAACTTCACATAAGCACAAATCATGTGATGTATTAGTGCAGAAATATAATTTTATGCAATCCAGATGTATGTTGGAGTCAATGCTATGGGCCATAAAGCAGTTATTCTCTTTACATTTTTTTGCTGGGGCTGTGAAGTTAGTATGCTGTCTTAGCACAAATTCCTCACTGCCACAATATTAACAACAATAACCAGTATCTGTCAACCAACCATTAGTAACAGATGGATGACAAAAAGAAGATAAGTGAAGATTAAAATAAAAACAATTAAAGTAGCACTGTTAAAGTAATTATCAGGAAATGCATGACACATACAACTACTCAGAATCTTCAAAGGATGGGACATTCCCATAAAACGTGCAGCTGAACTGTAAGCAACTCATTCAGAGAAACAGCACAAGAGACCAGAAATAACTTAAGAAATCACAAGAGATAAGGGAACTGGAGAGTCACAGCCTCAAAATGAATGTGGAGGAGTTATCTGCTCTGATGAGACGTAAATGGAGTTATGAGGCCTTAATGAAAGGCACTATTTGTGTTGAACAAAAAGCATAGCTCAATCTTTAAAAAACATTATCCCTATATAGAAGTATGGGGTGTGAGGATTTTGCATGTTGCAGTTTTGCTGTACAATGGGAGATACTATTGGGCATAGATATAGGACGTAAACCATGCATTAAAAATCTGGATCTTGGTCAGCAATTCATACTTAAATAAAAATTAAAATTGCAAACACAGCAAAAGCTACTCTTGAAAATCATAAAAAGAAGAAATTACAAGTGAAGTCCTGAATTTAATTAAATCCCATAGAAAATCAATGACAGAAACTTCATGTTGCTTCACCACTACTCCCTGAACAACCTACAACAACTGGAGCAATTTTGCAAGTAAGAGAGGGCAAATAAACGCTGAAAAAGTGAAAACATGACTAAATCATATTTCAAAAGATTTGAAATTGTAATTCCTGCAAAAAGGCAGCTACCAAAATGTTAAATCTCTGAGGACTATGGAAAGTGAATGCTTTTTTAAGCACTTTTATTCAAGAATATAACCAAATGAAAAAAAAACCAAAACATTTGATTTATATGTTGCTGTCAATGAGTTGAAAACCCAAGCTCAAATGTCAATTGAAAGGAATTTGATGTGTATTCTTTACTGGTGCAGAGGTAAGAACTGATGCCTTATAACTCATTGACAGTAACATGAAAATCGATTGATTTTTTTTTTCTTTGGTTATTTTCTGGGCGGCACGGTGGCGCAGTGGGTAGCGCTGCTGCCTCGCAGTTGGGAGATCTGGGGACCTGGGTTCGCTTCCTGGGTCCTCCCTGCGTGGAGTTTGCATGTTCTCCCCGTGTCTGCGTGGGTTTCCTCCGGGCGCTCCGGTTTCCTCCCACAGTCCAAAGACATGCAGGTTAGGTGGATTGGCGATTCTAAATTGGCCCTAGTGTGTGCTTGGTGTGTGGATGTGTTTGTGTGTGTCCTGCGGTGGGTTGGCACCCTGCCCAGGATTAGTTCCCTGCCTTGTGCCCTGTGTTGGCTGGGATTGACTCCAGCAGACCCCCGTGACCCTGTGTTCGGATTCAGCGGGTTGGAAAATGGATGGATGGATGGATGGTTATTTTCTTGAATAAAAGCGCACGTGTTTATTTGATATTTGGACTAAAGTCCATCCATCCATCCATTATCCAACCCGCTATATCCTAACACAGGGTCATGGGGGTCTGCTGGAGCCAATCCCAGCCAACACAGGGCGCAAGGCAGGAAACAAACCTCGAGCAGGGTGCCAGCCCACTGCAGGGCGCGTGCGCTCGCACAAACACTCACACACACACACACCAAGCACACACTAGGGACAATTTATAATCGCCAATGCACCTAACCTGCACGTCTTTGGACTGTGGCAGGAAACTGGAGTACCCGTAGGCAACCCACGCAGACACGGGGAGAACATGCAAACTCCACGCAGGGAGGACCCGGGAAGAGGACCCGGGTCTCCTAACTGCGAGGCAGCAGCGCTACCCACTGCGCCACCATGCTGCCCATGGACTAAATTCTTTACACATTATACACTTCACATCATTATTGGTATAATGTGGAAAAAGATTCTGTTTTAGCTATGTGTTCAGCAGTTCCTATCAGCTTACACAGATCGTTGTAGACACAGAACACATGAGAAATGTATGTATTCCAAATAACAATATATTATTTACCCTATACAACTCCAGGTACCTCACTCCCTGATAAAGAGACCTAAGCTCTGGGAATTTTGCGACAGGCTCGGTGGGAGGGATGGGATAGCCGGCTGCTTGCTGCTTGTGCTGATCAGGACATTTGCAAAACAAAAGATGCTGATGGAGATGTGCGAATTTAAGGTGGCCCAGGATTACAAGTTTTTTCGTAGGCTTCAGGGATTCTAGTGTTAATCATTAGTTTTAAATCATTCTCTAAAATTTGACTTAACTGGCAATTCTGCACTAGTGTCTATACAGAGAAACTTTCAGCAATGATAGGATATGTGACAGGACTAATGGGTAAGGGTCAAAACTTCTGAAGTACTATGGACACTACATCATCATCATCATGGCTGTCTGTCGATGCAGTCCACCAATTTGTTCATCTCCGTTACTCCCCTTCCTGTAAGTATGCTGGATGGAGAGCAACCCAATTCGGGAAAGGCAGACCGGGGACACGATTGGCAGGGGAACTGCCATCCAGGTGCAGTGGATTGGCATCAATGGTGATGCCTTGCCACTTTCTTCTCTTGTTGTCGAGTCTGTTGTTGTTCGAAGTGAAGGACTCCTTCAATCATGGTCCGTCTCCAAAGTGCATGGTCCCCAGCAAGTGTCTCAATAGGAGCATAATTCCACAAGTTCAGAATCTTGCCAAGCTTCCAACACAGAATGAAGAAATCTGTCAACTTGACAAGAAGATTAAGTTTCCCATATTTTGGCAGGTACAGTAAATTCATCAGGAGCCATATTGTTCTTCAGGGCTTGAATGGCAGTTTGGACATTCTGGAGAGTTGCACACTAATCTACTTCAGGGACTGGGGGATTTTGGGGGATCTTCACAAGGACCGAAGGATCCGCTGGGTTCATTTGGCTCGCGAGTCCCCAAAAGTGCTATGTACAACAATCCAAGATCTACTGCTTGTCTTTGAGGAGTGTCACACCATCTGCAATCTGGACTAGAACTATGTTTCGTCAAGAAGGACTGTAAATTTCTTTGATGGCATTGTAAAGCTCATAGGTCTTGTTCTCACCTGTGTAGTGTTAGATTTCAGCAGCCTTGTTGATATACCAGTCGTTCTGGATTTCATGGAGCCCAGGTTGTGCAACTGTTTAGTTTTCTTTTTTTCACCTCTGCAGTAGGGAATCTGATGACTGATTCACAAGATGAGCTTAAAATGCTGTATTCTTGGCCTCCAGGATGAAGACAGACATGTCTGCCGTCTCTTATAACTAGTCTAGATTCTACCTCTTTGAGAATCCAAAGGTTTTCTTGTAGGAGGACTCGAGGGCTGTGAGCAGCAAGGTCCACATCAACATCAGGATTGATACTCATGATGTCACAATCTGTGGTTGGGATCAGGATATTTTCAATGAGAGTATGAAGAGGATCTGTCAAAGCATCTCTGGTCCTAGTGGTTGCAGGGGATGTAACACTGAGGCGTGGCTTAGGGGTGTTGTCTTCTAACAGGTGGTCTGAGTACAGAGTGGAGGATGGACCAGACAAGTCTATAGTCTGTGCAGCATTCTGCTCCTTGCATCACTTGTGTGCTTAGGACTTCATGGAGATCATGCCAATGGAGAATGATATAGTCCAGGATGTGCCAGTTCTTACATTGAGGAAGCCTCCATGTCATCTTGTTACTGTTGGGGCACAGAAGGACAAGAGATGGAGCACATTGGTGCTCATGTTTCCAGTTTCGTGTTTCCCAATTACATCATTCCAGACAATGGAGCTCCTTACAGCTTCTGCATTGAAGTTGCCAAATTTCCCTTGAGGACAAATAAAGTTAATTCTTTCTTTCTACCTGTCTATCTGGCAGCTTGGTCAAAAGAAAAATAGAATTTGTCCTTTATTTCTCTGTTGAGTCCAGCATAGAGAGCATACACATAGAGGTCCACCCTGTAACTTTGGAGTTCTGAGGCTGCGAGAGCCGTTTTCCGAGGTGGTCAGTCGGTAGTGGTTAAATCCATGAATGTGGAAACATTTCAAGAGGTGAGAATTAAAGATTGTGATGCTTTTTGACCACATGTCGATGAGTGACTCACCATGTATGCTTGCCTGGCCTAGTAGAGCTGTTTTTATTGTTTAGGCCGTCTTTCGTTGTCTTATCCCTGCATAATCATGCCTGCAGGGCACAGATGAGGCACTTGTCACGGGTGACCCTATAAACATCCATCACACCAACACTGCAATTTCTGCTGGTACCATACCAGGAACATACACCATCATTCAATAGTAGTTCTCTCTGTCTGTTGCCCATTACCATAGGACTTTGACACAAAAAAAAAATGGATGAGTAAGATAGGTGGAAGGATGAGCCTGCGTAAAGGAGTTATTGATATCGGTGGTAGTGAGGGTGAGGAATCCTCAATTACACTACTTCACTACCTGTCAGGAATCCACATGTCAAGCTGAGTGCAGGACGATGATGGATGGCAGGAAGTTGCATGGATGGACCCTTGATGGTCCGGGTTTGGTCGAGTCAGTCTTAGTCAGGACCTCATCTCTGCCATGCCGCCATGGGTGGACCTACCAGGAATACACAACTCCTGATAGCATCACCCGGGGGATCACTGATCATGCAAATCACTCCAACACAGTGGAGGGATGCATTATATGCCAGGAACCAATAATAACCAAAAAAAAAGAGTAGTGCATTAGATGTAGTAGTGTACAAGGCTGTTAAAATCAACACCAATAAACAATGAGCAGACTGGTTTAGCTACAATCAGAAGTGTCTAATCATTGATCCTACTTTGTTACCTCCACCTTATTTGCAGACACCCACTGGATTACAGAGTTAACCCATCTTGCAGATGTATTTAGTAAACTGAATTTGTATATGCAAGACACAAAAAAAAAACCGAAATTCTTCTAAAGAAGCCTGAATTTTGGAAAGATTCTTGTGGTATAAGTTAATTCATCCATCTTTCCTGTACTGGATTCTTACCTTTCAAATAAGAACTTAAGGAGAGATTCAGTGAAGGCAATAATTAAAATGTATTTGACAAACTTGTGTTCTAATTTCAAGATTTACCTCTCTGACACGAAGAATAAATATGCTCAGGTATATCAGATAAGAAATCAATTTCCCCTTTTTGATAAGAAGACAACAAAACTATAATTTTAACATTCATATACAATTAATGAACAGTACTAAATAAAAGGATAACTTGCTGTGTGAATAAGGGGGCATTTAGTTAAAAACTTTTTAAAATATGATACACAAGCCACATAAGGTTACAAACTAATGCCTTACTTTGTGTGTTCCTATGTTCAATTGCTTACAATCACAACAAGCATAAATAGTATTGCTTGATTAACATGCTTCTTCTGAGATCAAAATTAGAATATACTTTACCTCATTCATAAGCCATTGCTTCTGCTTCAAGCCAATATCCAACAATTTTGTCTCATCTAATATTTCATCCAATGTCAAGTGGTAGGTGTCACCCCGCTGATGACGAGTCTAATAATGAAAAAAGAAACAAAGTAATTTCAAGATAGAAGTATTTGTTTAATTATTTTCTTGAAAAGCATATACTCTGTACATGAACATCCTGCATTCTCTATGGAAATAGTCACTTATTTAATAAGTTTCTGAACCAACTGTAGCCAACATAGGTTTCGGAGGAGTATGATTTTTGTTCCAGCAGATGTTTCCTTTTGTTGACATAGGTAATCAAAAATATTTGAGCCTAAACCTGCAACAGGGTTTTCTAAGTTTTCGACAGTGGTTTTGTAAGTGGCTAAACACTAGTTACTGTATACAAGAATACATTCATGGCCAAAAGTTTTGAGAATGACACAAGTATTGGTTTTAACAATGTTTGCTGCTTCAGTGTTTAATTTATACTGAAGTATAATTACAAGCATTTCATAAGTTTCAAAGGCTTTTATTGACAGTTACATTAAGTTTATGCAAAGAGTCAATATTTGCAGTGTTGGCCCTTCTTTTTCAAGACCTCTGCAATTTGCCCTGGCATGCTGTCAATCAACTTTTGGGACAAATCGTGGCTGATGAGAGCCCATTCTTGTATAATAATGCTTGGGGTTTGTCAGGATATGTAGGTTTTTGTTTGTCTACCTGCCTCTTGAGGATTGACCACAAGTTCTCAATGGGATTAAAGTCTGGGGAGTTTCCTGGCCATGGGCCCAAAATTTCGATATTTTGTTCCCAGAGCCACTTAGTTATCACTTTTGTCTTATGGCATGGTGCTCCATCATGTTGAAAAAGGCATTGTTCATCACCAAACTGTTCTTGGATGGTTGAGAGAACTTGTTCCCGGAGGATGTTTTGGTACCATTCTTTATTCATGGCTGTGTTCTTAGGCAACATCGTGAGTGAGCCCACTCCCTTGGCTCAGAAGCAAACCCACACATGAATGGTCTCAGGATGTTTTACTGTTGGCATGACATAGGACTGATGGCAGCACTCACCTTTTCTTCTCCCGACAATCTTTTTCCCCCCCAGATACCCCAAACAATCGTAAAGGGGATTCATCAGAGAAAATGACTTTACTCCAGTCCTCAGCAGTCTAATGCTGTACCTTTTGCAAAATATCAGTCTGTCCCCGATGGCTTCTTTGCTGCCCTTCTTGACACCAGGCCTTCCTCCAAAAGTCTTTCGTCTCACTCTGCGTGCAGATGTACTCACACCTGTCTGTTGCCATTACTGAGCAAGCTCTGCACTGGTGGTGCCTTGATCCCGCAGCTTAAATAACTTTAGGTGACTGTCCTGGTGCTTGCTGGACTTTCTTGGGCACCCTGAAGCCGTCTTTACAACAATTGAAACTCTCCATTCTAACTCAATCAGCATGACAGAGTGATCGCGAGCCCTGCCCTTGACACTCTCACCTGTGTTAATGAGAGGATCTCTGAAATTATGTCAGCAGGTCCTTTTGTGGCAGGGCTGAAACGCAGTGGAAATGGGTTTTTTTGGGAATAAGTTCATTTTCATGGCAAAGAGTGACTTTGCAATTAATTGCAATTCATCTGATCTTCATAACATTCTGGAGTATATACAAATTGCCATCATAAAACCTGAGGCAGCAAACTTTGTGAAAATTAATATTTGTGTCATTTTCAAAACTTTTGGCCATGACTGTACATGAATTATGGAGCTTCTAGAATTTACAGTCTAGAGTGTATGTTTCTTGTTTCAGACCCAGCACAACATGGATGCCGAGACTGCTCCATTAAGTATTATGCTATCCTTGAATTCCTAATGCTAGAGAACAGCAAATCAGAGATTCAAACTTGCCTAGTTAATACACAACAGAACTGGATACTGCCACAAGCCATTGTCTATGATGAATTCTGCCATGGCATGATATTTCTTAAAGATGATCCCAGGTCTGGTTGGCTTTGTTGATACTAGAAATTAATCATAATTGCATCTAATATTCCAAGGAGAATCTTGAGCTAATGAATTCAGACTGGGAGAAATTCAAGCAGATTTTCATTAAGTGTGGATGACACATCAGTATTACCCATGGCCCAAGCAACAATCAAAACAAAAGAAGCAAGGCGATTCTGTAACACCAAACAAACTGAAGGTCTAAGTCAGTACCAGCATAAATATGTGCACAATTTATGATGTTGAGGGTGTATTCCATGTAGATAACACAATCCAAAAAAGTCCACTAACTAATGATTTACCTTTGTAGTAGTTAGAGAAATGGAATGGCTTCTGATTTATGACAACGCCCCAACTCATACTGCATGTGTTGCAAAGGCCATCTCAATGCAGTTTGTAGCCACAATGAAAACAGAAAAGCAGTAGGAAAGAGCATCAATTGGAGGCACTGTCTCAATGTATAATAGCTTAGATTACATCTGAGGTCCTGGTTGGTGTATCAAAACCATATTACATACACATTGTGACCACCAGGGGGCACCCATCTCCCCACCACCCGACACAGACAGATGCTCGCACAAGTCCAGCACAACACACATTTATTTACAAAGGTAAATGCTTTTCCTGTGTTCCCCACCAATGCACAGTATTAAAAGCACAGCACAATAAAGAATACAGCACTTCTTCTGTCCTTCTGCCTCCACTTCTCCAGCGAGCTTTGTCCTCCATCTACCGATTTGGGCTCCTAGAATTAAGGAAGATGGCTACTTTTATGCTGCATCTAGTAACTACAGGTGGCTCATTAGCGAGGTCAGGAAGCACTCCATGGTGTGGCAGAAGCCCAACAAAGTAGGGCTCTGCAGCTCCCCCTGTCGGCTCCCATGAAACTTCAACAGAGCCCTGTGGGAATCTGAGGCACCGCTGCAACCCGGGGGGGTGCCATCTAGCGCTCTGGTGGAGAAAGTGCCCTATGCATATCTGCTTTCTCAGTCCTTCCTTTATGAAGGTGTCCCAGCAAAATAAGGGCCCTGGTTATCCGTAACAACATACAAGTCTATTCATACTTATAACCAATGGCTATAGGATTCATACGCTCCACTGTCTGATGACACAGTAGGGATGTTACGTGATGTGCTGGATTGTGATGCAGCAGAGATACTAGATCACCGCACAGAAGTGCAGCGTTTATCTAACAGTGTTCAGGTCCAGATCTCAGCTTTGAGACACTCCCTCCACTGCTGCTCTATAACATCTCTGCAATCTGCATTGTTCTATGCCTGCACAGTGCTAACACTGGCACTGCTTCACACTGGTCATATGTGGTCAGAGGTAACTCGTTCTGCTACACTTTCCCCTAAACTACATGAGCCAGCACAGCTCTGCTGTCGACCCCATGTTCAGGCCAATGGGGCTTAACAGATGGAAAAGCAGTGGTGGAGCTGCAGAGGTAGCAGTCTCTTGGCTGTCTTCCTTCTTGTACTGATGCTGCAACCAACAAATGTCAACAAAGTAGCTCCAGTCTTCAGGGCACTGATTTGTCATGTCACATAGCATTTTTACTTGCGCTTTGAGCAGGTGGCCCGTCTTTTCTGATTCTGATCTTTTTGGACAAAAGACTTGCACTTTTTTCTTCCTTCAAAAAGGCAGAAATGCCTTGTGAATAGTAATACATCTTTCACAGGGTCCATATGTTATCAGACTCCTGGAGGAACCTTTAAGGTTTGTTTTGATTTGTGCTGCTCTATGTGGCTAATTTCTATGCATTCTATTCACACTGCCTTCTCTTACATGAACCAAATGTACAGCTCCCAAGACTCAAAGCTCTGTTTTCGCTATTCTGTACCAGCAATTAAAGTATGCTTACTAGTGACCCACAGTAACTCTATTGCAATGGGCTGTACAGTTTGTGACTGACATACATATGGCCAAATGGGTGGTCGCAAATGAAGCCATAAATAGTTAGTCAGTGCATCACACACATAAATAGATTCATACTATCTATCATATATACTCTGCTGAAAGTTGGGTCTGGAAACCTGAAAAATCTTGCTGAAAGTCGGGTCGGTCGATCGATCGATCGATCGATCGATCGATAGATAGATACTTTATTAATCCCAATGGGAAATTCACATTCTTCAGCAGCAGCATACTGATACAATAAATAATATTAAATTAAAGAATGATAATAATGCAGGTGAAAAACAGACAATAACTATGTATAATGTTAAATGTTAACATTTAACCCCATGGATGGAATTAAAGAGTGGCATAGTTTGGGGGAGGAACGATTTTCCTCAATCTGTCAGTGAAGCAGGACAGTGACAGCAGTCTGTCGCTGAAGCTGCTCTTCTGTCTGGAGATGATACTATTAAGTGGATGCAGTGGATTCTCCATAATTGATAGGAGCCTGCTGAGCGCCCTTCGCTCTGCCACAGATGTTAAACTGTCCAGCTCCATGCCAACAATAGAGCTTGCCTTCCTCACCAGTTTGTCCAGACGTGAGGCGTCTTTCCTCTTAATGCTGCCTCCCCAGCACACCACTGAGTAGAAGAGGGCGCTCGCCACAACTGTCTGATAGAACATCTGCAGCATCTTATTGCAGATGTTGAAGGACGCCAGCCTTCTAAGGTAGTATAACCGGCTCTGTCCTTTCTTGCACAGCGCATCAGTATTGGCAGTCCAGTCTAATTTATCATCCAGCTGCACTCCCAGATATTTATAGGTCTGCACCATCTGCACACAGTCACCTTTGATGATCACTGGGTCTATGAGGGGTCTGGGCCTCCTAAAATCCACCACCAGCTCTTTGGTTTTGCTGGTGTTCAGGTGTAGGTGGTTTGAGTCGCACCATTTAACAAAGTCATTGATTAGGTCCGTATAAGGTTTAGGTCCTTATACGCCCGTTCAAGATTTTATTTTTTATTTTTTTAACATCTTCTTGCCTCCTCCAATCTCGCAGCAGTTTCTCAGATGCATTGAAATTTGTTGCAGCAGTGCAGTTAGCAATTTCTTTCGCTACTTCAACAACGTTTAATTTAAAAACCGCTTCATATTTTCTTCTGATTGGACACTCCATCGTAGATGGAGTCAGATTAAAGCATGAGATCAGCTGGAATTTCAAAGTTTAAGATTAATATTATTGAGATGCCACTTTGTCTGGTAAAGACTCTGCAGAGATGGTAGCTCATCTTTAACTAACATTTCTAACTATCAGATGAAAGAAGACTATAAGCACTCCTTCTGAAATGTAGGTGGACAGTCAACTACCTTTACGTACAACTAAGTGTGTCATTATCAGAAACAGTGAAAACAAGCATGAAGACTGTGATAATTGTGTCTTAAAAAATGTTTAGACACTCATGTGCTCTGAAATAACATCCATCCCTTTGACCATCTCTGCCTTAAGCCTCTGAAGATACTACGTATGTACACTAGCAACTGAGTCACCTGATCACACTGTTTCAACATATCTAAAGCAAACAGCTGAATTAAAACTAAACTGAAACTTTATTGATATTAAACAACAACATTCTCTTTTCTGTGTGGCTGTGCGAATGAATTCTGTAAAGGAGTGGCTTGCCAGCATGTCTGCTTTTTGCCTTACATCCAGTGCTGCTGCGATGACAACAACACAGATATTTTTACTTCAGTAGAATAAGTATTGTATTAGGTTAAAAGTAATTGAATTACTTAATGCATGTTACTTTTTATGCATTATCCTACTGCTCTCATTTTTGTGGTGTGAAGTTTAGCACTGTACGTACCAGTTCAACAACATTAATTCAGCAATTTCTGAAATACTGAGAAAGATTATTTCATCCGGGAGAAAGAATAATGCAATCACCTGAGCATTTGCCTCAGGAAACCCATTTTGTGGAAACTTCCACCTGTGTTTGCTGAAAGCATGTGTAAAGCTAATGCATACACAGGTGAACAGACATGTGCAGACCGCAAAATCCTTGACTATAATCCAGTTTGGGCTTACATGGCAGTTTAGAGACCAAATTTGTGTGAATAAATGGGTTATTAAAGCACATGCAATAAACTGACTGTCAAGCCAGTTCTTGAAGCAGGCAGAGTCTCCTGTGCTGCTGAAAGCCTAGCAAAACGGGATAATTTACATGTCATGATTTAGTTGTTAGCTAATTTTAACTAAATTGAGAAATTGTTGACAATAAGAGTGCTACAGGTATCTTATTTCACAAACTAACATTATAACATGGATTATTCAAATGTGAACATTTTTTGTTATATTGAAGGACTTTTATTTTCAAAATTACTGATGTTGGAACCCTAATTAGTCTCATTTACGTAAAGACCATTTCAGAGAGTACTGTATGCATATAAATGAAAACGCATATACTGTAAGTTTTACCATACTGCCAATAAAAGAATATTAACTACAATTGTGTAGAATTCCACATTAAAATAAACATTTGTCACTTACGGCTGGGACCTTAGCTTGATGAAAGGACTGGTGGGGGGGGGGGGGGGGGGGGAAGGACCTGTGGGGTTGGGGGACCAGTATACAGTACCCCGGGTTGCTGTGGCACCACAAATTCCCTTAGAGAAAGCTGGGAGTTTGCTGTAGCCCTGTTGGGTTCCATGGGGGCTGCCAGGGGGAGCTACAGAGACAGCAAAGCCCTACTAAGTTGGGCTTTCACCACACCTGGGGATGATTCTAGACCTTGCTAATGAGCCACATGGAGCACTCCCAGGTGCAGTTTAAAAGGAGCCACCTGCCTTCATTCCAGGTGAAAAGTGAGGGTCAGATGTGATGCCAGTTTAGTTGCGGGCATAGGTGGGTAAAACCTAGTTGGACTAGAAATGAGCAATGGAGAAAGGAAAATTCTGACTTATGTTTGTGTATACGCACCAAATAGCTGTTCGGAGTATTCAGTAACAGAGAAGGTGGGTGATATGCTTGAAAGGGTACCTCCAACTGGCTCAGTAGTCTCACTGGGTGAGTTCAGTGCTCATGTTGGGAATGATGGAGATATGGTGCAGTGAAAAAAGTATGTTGCCCTTCCTGATTTCCTTTGTTCTTGCCTATTCAATACTTCATAATTATTTCATTAATAGTTTCTGATCTCCAAATAAATTTAGCATAATATAAAAGACAACCCAAGTAAAAGAAATACACAATATCTTAATTATTATTAGATTTATTGAAGGAAAAAGTTCACCAACACCTATAATCACCTACAGTATGTGAAAAAGTACTTGACCTCCTCAATCACTCATCAACCAATGAACAAAATGTAAATGATGAGTTAAATTGGATTAGTCACATCCAATATCAGGAAAAAAAAGGGTTACAAAGTAATTTCTTAAACCATGGGACTCTAGTGAACTACCCTGAGAGCCATCATTTCCATATGGACAAACCCTGAAGATGAATCTACCCAGAAGTAGCCAACACAGCAAAATGACCCCAACAGCTCATAGAAACTTACAAACATAGATACAGAAGAAACCAGACATACATCTAAATAATTGCAGTCCTCTCTCAGCTCAGGGTAATGTCACAGTTCATGATTCCACCATTAGGAAGACAAAGGGGCAAAAACTGTAACCACTGCTAAACAAGAGGAACATAAAAGCTAACATTTGCCAAAAGCAATTTGATTACTCCCAAAACTTTCTGGATAATGTTCTATGGACTGACAACTGAAAAGTGGAACTATTTGGAAGTCACAGGTCTCATTACATCTGGTGTAAAGCTAACAAATCTTTCCACAATAAGAACATCACACTTGTAGTCAAAATGGTGGTGATCATGAGATTGTGTGGAAATTGCTGTGAACAAGCATCTAGCTGAAATGCCTTAGTAGACCAGCTCTTCACCCTGGCACAATTGCTGGAGGATGCATGGGAGAATGATAACTCAGTCTACATGTGTTTTCTAGAACTGGAAAAAGAATATGACTAGCATGTGTTGTGGGCAGTGTTGTAGGAATATGAGGTAACAGGGCTGGTCTTGCGTACTATTAATTACCTATATGAATGCAGTGACAGTTGTATTTGAATGCTTGTTGTTAGGTTGAATCTGTTCACTTTGGGTGTCTCTGTCAAGGCTATGTCTTATCACCACTTCTGTTTGTGGGATGCTATATGCAGCAAAGTTGCTTTATGCGGATGATGGTGTCTTCTTTGCCTCATCTGACTGTGATCTTCGGCACACACTTGAGAGATAAGTGACGGAAAAAGGGAGTGCAAGACTGACAAACAGGTTTGTGCATTGGCAGCTGTTGTGTGAGCACTATGGAAGCCGAGTCTAAAAACAGAGCTCTTTGTTTACAAGTTGACCTACAACCCTGTCAACACCTATAGTCATGAGCTACGGGGAATGACTGAATGAAATAAAGAGTGCAAGTGGCAGTATTGAGATTTCTTCGCAAGGTGGCAGCGCCGACACTCCGTGATAAGGAATGAAGATATTCGGGAAAGCCTCTGATTACAGTAATCAGTAATATTCTTTGCCACCTTCATCATGTATGTGATGTGGTACTATTTTGAATGTAAACATAACACTACATTTGTAGACAAAGTATTTCATTTTGCATAAATGACTCATTCATATAATTAAAAATAATATGGCAAAACTAAACAAGTGCAATGCAGAGTTTTAAAATTGTACATTGTAAAGTTGTTGTATATAGAACATACTGCTATTGACCACAGCAAAAGTGTAGTATATAGAATATACTACAATTGACCAGAGCAAAAGTTTAGGTCTAATTTTAGTCCGATACATAAAAAGGCTCCCCCCAAATTTTCAGTACAAACTTATTTCCAGAAATTTTTGGTGAAGTCAATGTAGTAAGTGGAAAAAAATTTAAATAATCTGTTTGAATTTAAAGCATGAATAAAAAAAACTAAAAGCAATTTTGAGTTCACAAGCAGAACACTAGTTTCAGAGACACTTTTGTATACAGTATTAGCTTAAAAAATTAATTACAATATAAAAACAAAAATCTTTACATTACCTTCATATAGTTAACTATTTTCGCCAGAACTCCAAACTTGTACCCTGAACTTCCAGAGAGTGCTTTCAGGTTAAATGATCCATTATTTGTCTCTGAAACATGAAATGCAGAGAATAAATTCCTTGTTAATAATTAATATCCTACTTAAACCTCAACATTGAAGCAGTTCAGAAGAAAAAGAACCTGTAAACTAAACAAAATGATTTAACAACATACAAGCTGTAATTTATTACAGAACCAATACAGTCATCTTAAAACAGTCAAAAACTGTTTTCTCTAGGATCTGGTAACTAACAAATCAACATTGACGCTTGATTTCATGCATAAAATCTGCAAGCATTTCTTAGAACACCCACAAAGCTGAAATAGTTACATGTCTGGTTATTTTTATACCAGCATTAAACTATCAAACAAGCCCTATTCATTAAAGCTGCAATAACCAAGATTTTTATGTCTGATTTAGATTTAGATAGACCATATCTTCCTGTCTTCTGCATCTTGCTCTGTCACACCCATCACCTGCAAGTCCTCTCTTACCACATCCATAAATCTTCTCTTAGGCCTTGCTCTTTTTCTCTAGCTTGGCAGCTCTATCCTTAGTGTTCTTTTTTCAATATACCCAGCATCTCTCCTCTGCACATGTTCAAACCAACGCAATCTTGCCTCTCTAATGTACTCATTTCTAATCCTGTCCATCCTCGTCACACTCAATGAAAATCTTAGCATCTTTAACTCTGCCAAAGAGCAAAAAATTTACAGTTTTCATTTTTAGAGTAAAATGAAGTATTAAAAATGAAGGTGTTGTACACAGTACTATGTGTAAACTGAATCACATCTTAATATGGAATTTACATTTGAAATTAGGTATTTAAGTATCCTAATGTAGCCACCCGGTGCTCCAGTTTACTCCCACAGTCCAAACACATGTAAGATAGGTGGACTGGCATTACTAAATTGGCCCCAGTGTGTGGCTGGGGAGTTTGTGTGTGTTCGTCCTGTGATGGACTGGCACCCTTTTCTACGATTATTTTGCTACCTTGCGCCCTGTGCTAGCTGAGATAGGCTCTAGCTTTTCCCCATGACCCCAAGGACTAAGAGGGTAAGAAAATTAAATAAAAAAAAGAAATGAAGACAAAGTGCAAGTGCATCTAAAAGAAAGGGAGAGGTATTGTGATAAAGCTGTATAGAAGAGTTAAAAACTATGCCAGACAACAGGTACAATTTAGGCAGCTAATGTTTTTATTACGTGACAAGGTATTACCAAAAAAGTAAACTTTGACTACTAACTCCAAAATATACATAGCACTACAAAGAGTGCCATGCATTTGAAACCTTTAACAAAAACTACTGTATTAATTGAATTTAAATGTCATCAGTAAAATATAACAATTAAGTAATTGTTCCAAAATGATGCTATAAAGCAAATCGAGGTTTTATTCAAACTGTCTTACACAGATATAAGGACTCTGCAAGTTACTCATGCCAATATTGATTCTGCGATACAAGAACACAACACACTGAATCTGGGTAGATTTTGAGTTACTGATGAATTGCCAATTTGAAAGAATCTAATCATATTATTTATTTCATTATTTGTTATGATTACCTCAGGATTATGATCAGTGAAAAGGTTATTCTTTTTATTCTAGAAGGAGAGCACATTAGAACTGTGGTTAGTATTGCTACCTCATATCTCCAGAAAACAGACAGGATAACATGGCACAGAAAATGGCAAAAATTCTACTGTCACTTCTTGAATCCTATCTTCCAGCTTAAGAGGTTTGTTAATGAAAACACAAAACTGAATCAAAGAAACTTTTTAATAATCATTAATGGTGCAAATAATCTACTGAGCATTCTTTGTTTGTCCCTTTATCTTTAAACTGACCTGTCTCATCAACTATGTAGCTCTGTTTCTAGAGTTGCAACAAAAGCAGCAAATTAAAATAAACTAAACAAATAACGTAAAAAAATACAGAAAAATAATTTCCCACTTTCAGCAGACATTTTAAAGACATGGTATTTTTTTATATATCTCAAAAGACAAACACTAAAATAGAAAAATCCCATAATATTAATTAATAGTTAAGAACATTAAAGATCTTAATTTCAATCATGTCTCCTCTTAATCTTCTTTTACTTAAACTGAAAGCCTCAGCTCTTTTAATCTTTTCTGATAATTCATTCCATTTAATCTTTACTCACAATTCTTCCCCTGTAGCCTTGGAATCAGCCTGTGTACTCTTCTCTGGACTTCTTATAGTGCTGCTATGTCTTTTTTGTGACCTGGAGTCTCATGTATAACGGCGTGCGTAGAACTCACACTATAACATGGCGTAAGCACAAAAGAAGAAATGTTCGTACGAACAAAAAAAATCCAGATGCATAAATCTGTGCGCCAACTTCCACATTCTTCAGTTACATAAATCCCGGTCAGCGTGAAATGTAATGCACGTACATGTGCCTGCTGTCCCGCCCCAACTCCTCCCAGAATTACACCTCTTTGAATATGCAAATCAATATAAATAGCCCTTGAGCTCAGCCTTCTGTGAAAAGACAATGGCAAAAGCACGAGGGAAAATAGAAGAATTTCAGTGAATACCAAGTGGAGGCAAGGACAAACTTACTATTTGTTGGTTTAAACAGTGGTATAAACAACAAAAGGAAGTTGACCGAGTGACACAGTGTGTCAGAGAAACTCGAAAGCTCAAGTTCACAAAGTTGCACAGTGCCCGAAATAAAAAAAGAAGTTGTCACATATCAAAGTTGCCGTGAAAAGGCGAGTTGTAGCCCACCGTCTGAGTGTCATATGAAAGCTTATTAAGGTACAGAGGAAAAAAAAAAAAAAAAAAAGGCACACGGGGAAAAAAAGCACGAAATGTCAACTTTTGTCTCGAAATTTCCACTTTAATCAAGTAGTTTATTTTGTCATTAAAGTAGAACATCATAAACTTCATCTTAGTCGTTTAATTTACTAGTTTCTCAAATCCCATCATAACTAAAGTAGCACGTTAAATGCTTTGTTCTGTATTTGATCTTCTATGTGCTCTGTGTGTGTGAATCACTACGTGCTTCCGGGCTTTTCTCTTCCTCCGACAGGACACAGAATCCATTACATTCGTAATATTACAGCTCTCTGAATAATTAAAATACTGAGATGTATACAGGATATCATTTTCATGATGATAGGAGTTAAAGCATCTCATTAAACATGGGAATACGGTGGCACAATGATTGATCAGGTCTCACGCAAGATGCTTGCTGCACCATGCGCGACCTTTGATTAAATATTTTAACCTACTAACCCCAATTCCTATCCTTCCTTTTCTTTCTCCAAATACCCAATCGCCACACAATCAGCTCTGTAATAGACGTTAAGCCATCTGTAAGCTTAGAATGCCGATTCTCCAAAACTTTTAAGGAACATTGAAATATCTTCGTAGTACATGTTTAATTATTCTATCCATCTATACTTCCAGTGTCGCATCAGCACCAGCAAGAATACAGCGTGAGGTAGGAACAATCTGTGAATGGAGCGCCAGCTCCTCGCTAGCGCTGCGCCACCGTATCCTCACGTTTAATTATTAACAATATAGATTATTTAAATGAAGTTAGTTTTATCTGTATAATATAATAAACATATTTTGCTGCATTTCATCTTAAAAATGATATCATCATCATATGTAAATACGCACTTTATAAAGTGGCTCAGGTTGTGCAATATTATAACTGTAGTGCAAGTTTACAGTGAGGTAATTGTACTTATAAGTACAAACGGTTCTAAAAGGAGCCCTTGATGGACTGATTGAGTGCGTTTATAGTTCTTAGGATGAAACTGTTTCTGAACCACAAGGTCCGCACAGGAAAGGCTTTGAAGCATTTGCCGTGTGAGAGCAGTTCAAATTGGCAGCATGGCTGAGGCAGCGTAGGCTTGATGCTGTATACTGATAATTCTCTTTCTGATCAGTTGCTGTAGATCTGTGATTCCCCACTCAGATATAGTGGTATAAATACTCCGAGTGGTACAGTGAGAGTAATATGGAAGAAGATGATCCACTGTGGCAACCCCTAACAGGACCAGCTGAAAGAAGAAAAGGAAGGTGCAGTGAGAGTAACAATGCAAAAGCAGCTATGGTATTTGGAATACTTTGGCTATTCCCTGGACCATTATATTGTTACAGGTTAATTACAATCAGATGCCTTAAACTAATAAACAATATGCAGTTAGTTTCAGTGTATATGATAAAGCTGCGTCAGGGATGTGGATCAAAAAAAGAAAGGGTAACCACACAGGAACAGTAGCACTGCTTTGATGCTGGGTGCCGCCAGTTTGCAAAACTAAGCAGAGAACCTGCGTACGCCAGGGTTCGAGCTACCGTGAAAATGTGTGTGGCTTTATGCCAAGTTTAGGTTATATACATCGCGATTTAAGTATGCACCGTTTATGCATGAGGTCCCTGGAGACCAAAACTGCACACAGTACTCCAGATGAAGCCTCACCAGTGTTATATTCCTTCAGCATCACCTCCTTGGACTTGTACTCTACACATTGTGCTATACAACCTAGCATTCTGTTAGCCTTCTTAATGGATTCTAATGGACTGATAATGTCAAGTCCACTATGACTACTAAATCCTTCTCATAAGGTGTACTTTTGATTTTCAGACCTCCCATTGTGTACTCTAACCTAACATTTTTACTTCCTATATGTAATACTTTACATTTACTTAAGTTAAATTTGATCTGCCAGAAATCTGCCCAAGCCCGCATGCTGTTCGAGTCCCTATGTAATGACTCAACAGATCATCTGCTAATTCACCTAGCTTGGTATCATCTGCAAAATTAACTAGTTTGTTACTTTTATTACTATCCAAAACATTTACATATATTAAGAATAGCACCGGCCCCAACAATGAAACCTGTGGAATCCTACTCTTAACGTCAGCCAATTGTGATAGGGTTCCTAACTCCATAAGCCCCTGCAATTCCAAATTTACGTATTTACCTATCCAGTATTACATGTAAAGCATTTTAAACCAGTTCCACTGCACCTTGACTGTCTCTGCACTTAAAAGCTTATCTCAGTCTATCCTCCTTAGACTTTGCCGAATTAAAATTTGCCCTACCAAAGTTAAATTTAATAGTTTTAGTCTTAGCATCTGCACTCTTCCAAGACACTGAGAACTGCTTTATATTTTGGTCACTTATCTCTCGTTCAATCACCTTTACATCCTCAATTCTATCCTGATTATTACAAAACAGTAACAACCCATTTCAGGTAAAAAAAAGTCAGGTTTGGCAAAATGTTTTAATCTAACCATATGAAGAAAATCCAAGGTGCTTGAATCCTGATTCACAAAACAATGCCCCTTTTTAGAACATTAGAACAATCTAGATGAGAACAGGCTATTCAGCCCAACAAAGCTTGCAATTCCTATTACTTAATTCTACAAAAATAACATTAAGTCTAGCTTTGAAAGTCCCAAAGTCCTACGGTCTGCCACACTATTTGGTAATTTATTATAGATACAGAAAATTTACAAAACTAAAATAATTCTAGTGAACACAAATAAATCAGATATGGATAACAAAGGTTTTGTGTTTACGCCCAATATAAAAACTATCAAGTTAATGACAGGACATTTAAACCATCTATTAAATCCCTATATATATTCTTCATATCCAAGGAGATTTCTCTGACCCAGGTTTAAAATGGTAGTCAACTCACAAGTATATCAAAGCTATTCATGAGTTCACTTTTTGCCACCTCTTAAATCTTGTAACTTTAATGAAGGCCCTGAACCTCAATTATGGCAGATGAGGGAATTTCCACCAAATCAGGGAATTTACTGACATAGGGGAGATTCCAGACTAACTAAATACTAACTGAATATATATATTTAATTTATTCACTGCCATTTCCTGATCACTAACTGAAAAATAGTTCTTAAAATCAATATTAACAGTAAATTACTGAGATTATTCTGAACACTATCATTTACACAAACTCTTTAAACCTGTGTTTGTAACAAACATTTCTAACACTTTATCAGATCAGTGAGATTTTCTATTGTGCGATTTATTTTTGCATCAGTGTATGTAGGAAACACACGGTAATTAGTAACATGCATTAAGGAATAATAATTAATGGACAAGTCAAATCAATTCACACTTCAAATGTCGCAAACTCTTGATGCTTTAATGTAACAAACCTCTTCCTACTTTTTAACATTTGTGAAATCAAATTTGTCAAGTTAAGAATAATTGACTATTTCAGAACTCCTGTAGAACAGCCCCCTTTGTTGTCTATTAAGTACCTCACAAAAGTAATCAGACAGTTATTGCCTATGCCTATGTAGTAATCCTGAATTATCAAATGAACCTTCACTGGAGACTACATCCCAATCTCTCCCATATGACCTTCAATTATTTTCGCTGTTAAGTTAATGAACTTTACCCTTATTTGAAAAACCCAACACACACCACTAGTTTAGTGTTTACTGATTAATTCTGTGCAATTAAATAAGCTGTTTTAGTAGCCTTATTGACAGTGTATCTTTGCATTCATGGACTTCAGTTAATATATGATGTATGTTTCGACATTCTCACAATCCCATGCTGAAATTCAAGCCAACTGATGCTATAATTATTTCCAGCACTACACATCTTACTCTAGACTGTAAACCATTACGTTTCACTAATGCAACCCACTGCTGACAAGAAAATCCATGAATGTTAGCACATATATTATTTCTACACAAACTGATACTTTTATTTTCATAGTAACTAATGCATCCCTAGAGAGAATTAGGAAACGCTCAAAGTATATCTGGTGGGGGGAAAAATTTCATAAAAAAATAAAGAAGGCGGCAATTTCTATCATTTAACAGCAAGAAAAAATAGAACATTTACAGGAAATGGTGAAAACTACCTCTGAATTTGGCAAAAAAACATTAATTAAGGAGTATAGGAACCTCACCAAGGACTTTGTTAAATGGTGCGACTCAAACCACCTACACCTGAACACCAACAAAACCAAGGAGCTGGTGGTGGATTTTAGGAGGCCCAGGCGCCTCATGGACCCCGTGATCGTCTGAGGTGAATGTGTGCAGAGGGTACAGACCTATAAATACCTGGGAGTGCAGCTGGATGATAAATTGGACTGGACTGCCAATACTGATTCTCTATGCAAGAGAGGACAGAGACGGCTATACTTCTTTAGAAGACTGGCGTCCATCAACATCTGCAATAAGATGCTGCAGATGTTCTATCAGACGGTTGTGGCGAGTGCTCTCTTCTACACAGTGGTGTGCTGGGGAGGCAGCATTAAGAAGAAGGACGCCTCATGCCTGGACAAACTAGTGAGGAAAGCAGGCTCTATTGTAGGCATGGAGCGGGACAGTTTGACATCCGTGGCAGAGCGACGGACACTCAGCAGGCTCCTATCAATTATGGAGAATCCACTGCATCCACTTAATAGTATCATCTCCAGACAGAAGAGCAGCTTCAGCGACAGACTGCTGTCACTGTCCTGCTCCACTGACAGACTGAGGAGATCGTTCCTCCCCCAAACTATGCAACTCTTTAATTCCATCCAGGGGGGGGTAAACGTTAACATTATTCAAAGTTATTGTCTTTAACCTGCATTTTTATTACTCTTTAATTTAATATTGTTTTTGTATCAGTATGCTGCTGCTGGAGTATGTGAATTTCCCCTTGGGATTAATAAAGTATCTATCTATCTAATGCTATTATAAACACTGTGTTTCAGGCCCTTGCTTAGTTTCTTTTGATGTTGTATTATACATGAAGAACAGTCTTAAAATGTTTGTTTATATGGCTCTATGAACTGTGAAGGGATAGGTGTCGATTATGATTTTTGATGATGTACTCATTGTATTCTGTTTTATATATTCCAGTATTATTTTAAGCTTAATAGAATGTAATTAAAAAAAGAACAGATTTGAAGGCACATTGTGCCATTACTAGAGAAATATGAGAAAGACTTTTTATAGTATGAATATTGTACACATTAATTTGTGCAAAATATAGATTGACTGTCTCCAAGGGTAAAAGGAGACTCTGAACTGGAATAGTTTAAGTGTGTGAATGATAGTGCATTGTGATGGGCTGGCATATATCTTTAATTGTCTGTCCAAAACTGCCATGATATACAGTATTTTACAAAAGTATGTGACCAATTCACTAACTAACAAATCTGACAATGACCTTTAACATGACCTACTCTTACTTGTGATGTTAGTAAGGTTGTTTCTATAGCCATTTCAATATCTACAGTAACCATTGTGATTAGCCGTTACTAAAAAAAAAATCATTCTTTTTCTCTTCTTCTTGTATCACTGCCATTTTGATCAAGTTATAACTTTAGATGACTTTAGAAAAAAATGTGTCATATCCAACAACTATCACAATGTCAATTCTTCATATTATTTTGTTAAAGTCAACATCTGTCTGCATTGCAATACAAATGTCCAAGTAAGGATTGAAAGATCTACTGTCCAAAGGCTATTTACATTGCAGTTTTGTTTTTGTATTCTCATTGCTAGGTAAACTTAGCTTATTACAGTCTTATAAGTTCTAGGAATTTTCATGGCTTTGATAAATCCATCCAAATCCAGAACTGTGTTCAACAGCAAGTACCTATGCTGGGATAAGGTTAAGTGTATTGTCAAGAATGTCAGAGTGGGTTCAGCCCCTTGACCAAGTAGAGGCCTACAAGGCATAAAACACATGTCCTAGTATTCTATGTAAGCTGTGTTAGATCTTGAGGGTAATGAGGACAGGATAAAATAGTTTAATAGTGAAGATGCAAAGATAATGTTTGGATCTCCAGAGAAAATTCCAACAGCACTGTGCAGCTTACTACAATCCCATTGCTCAGCAGTAAAAGGAAAGCACTCCTTAGCACTGCTGCTAGATGCCTTAACAAGTATTTCCCAAGGAATTCTCAAAATTATGCCTCTTTTAGTCCATGAAGTCTAGAATGTCATGATATTACAATGCAGTGACAGGTCATTAGTGGTTTCTTGTTGACTTGTGTTTTGTTTGTGCATAATTTTGTATTTGGTTGTTGTTGTTTGTGCAGCCTCTTTCTACACTTGTATCCAAGTAATAATAACCACCCTAATAACTAATATCCTCTGGCCAGTTTAGCTGCTGTATTACAAAGAAATATCAGAGAAAAAATATCTTCTCACAGGGGAACTAGCACTTGCCCTATTTTCTGTTTCTTGGTGTCACATCAAATGCCTTATACACCAGACTCTACATTTCAGAGACGTAGTTTTTTCTTTTTAATATATGGACCTGACAGAGACATTAGTAATCTCAGGGAATGTGCCACATACTGTTAGGTCCATAAATATTTGGACAGAGACAACTTTTTGCATAAAAATGTGAGGCAACTAAAGCATTTTTTAACACAATCCCTTCATTTCAGGGGCTCAAAAGTAATTGGACAATTAACTCAAAGGCTATTTCATGGGCAGGTGTGGGCAAGTCCGTCGTTATGTCATTATCAATTAAGCAGGTAAAAGGCCTGGAGTTGATTTGAGGTGTGGTGCTTGCAAGTGGAAGATTTTGCTGTGAACAGACAACATGCGGTCAAAGGAGCTCTCCATGCAGGTGAAAGAAGCCATCCTTAAGCTGCGAAAACAGAAAAAACCCATCCGAGAAATTGCTACAATATCACGAGTGGCAAAATCGACAGTTTGGTACATCCTGAGAAAGAAAGCAAGCACTGGTGAACTCAGCAACGCAAAAAGACCTGGACGTCCACGGAAGACAACAGTGGTGGATGATTGCAGAATCATTTCCATGGTGAAGAGAAACCCCTTCACAACAGCCAACCAAGTGAACAACACTCTCCAGGGGGTAGGCATATCGATATCCAAGTCTACCATAAAGAGAAGACTGCATGAAAGTAAATACAGAGGGTGCACTGCAAGTTGCAAGCCACTCATAAGCCTCAAGAATAGAAAGGCTAGATTGGACTTTGCTAAAGAACATCTTAAAAAGCCAGCACAGTTCTGGAAAAACATTCTTTGGACAGATGAAACCAAGATCAACCTCTACCAGAATGATGGCAAGAAAAAAGTATGGAGAAGGCGTGGAACAGCTCATTATCCAAAGCATACCACATCATCTGTAAAACACAGTGGAGGCAGTGTGATGGCTTGGGCGTGCATGGCTGCCAGTGGCACTGGGACACTAGTGTTTATTGATGATGTGACACAGGATAGAAGCAGCCGAATGTCTCTGAACGCCTCAGAATTCATACTGTCTGCTTAAATCCAGCTAAATGCAGTCAAATTGATTGGGCGGTGTTTCATGATACAGATAGACAATGACCCAAAACATACAGCCAAAGCAACCCAGGAGTTTATTAAAGCAAAGAAGTGGAAAATTCTTGAATGGCCAAGTCAGTCACCTGATCTTAACCCAATTGAGCATGCATTTCACTTGTTGAAGACTAAACTTCGAACAGAAAGGCCCACAAACAAACAGCAACTGAAAGCCGCTGCAGTAAAGGCCTGGCAAAGCATTAAAAAGGAGGAAACCCAGCATCTGGTGATGTCCATGAGTTCAAGACTTCAGGCTGTCATTGCCAGCAACGGGTTTTCAACCAAGTATTAGAAATGAACATTTTATTTCCAGTTATTTAATTTGTCCAATTACTTTTGAGCCCCTGAAATGAAGGGATTGTGTTAAAAAAATGCTTTAGTTGCCTCACATTTTTATGCAATCGTTGTTGAATTAAAGCTGGAAGTGTGTCTGCACTTCAACTGCATCTGAGTTGTTTCATTTAAAATTCATTGTGGTAATGTACAGAACCAAAATTAGAAAAACGTTGTCTCTGTCCAAATATTTATGGACCTAACTGTATTTTAAGTTTATTACAAGCACTTTATGCCATCCTAGCACACCATAATAATAACTCTTACACCGAAGTATTGTTTACAGAGTACAGCTTTGTACTTGACTTGACTTTGTACATGTTAATCTATTAAGAATATAAACAATCTAACAAACACTTGTAACTTAAAATGATTGAAAATCCATTGCAGACAGTTGGTGCTAAATGTGAGGCCCCAGCATTAACAGACTGGCACTATCACATCCTCCACACAGAAATCCCACAATGGAACACGCTGAACTCCCAGTATGCTCTTTGTTCAGCTATGACTGCACAGACAGCCACAGTTCCAGCTCCATCGTTAAAATTGTCAAAGACACCATCATTGCAATACTGATCATCACCTTATAGGGACACAAAGTCAACAAAACCAAGGAGCTGGTAATGAACTTCAAGAAACAAAAAGTAGTCTAAACTTCAATGTCCATCACTGGGGATGCTGTGGAAAAGGTTTACAGCAGAAACTCTGTTCAGAGTCATCATCAATAGTTAGCTAACCTTTGCACAGATACACATAACAGGTCTTTAATAAAACTCACAATATCTTTATGTTCTCAAATGTTAAGAAAAGCCTTGATGTTGGCAACTACATTCACCACCATGAAATGGTGCACATTACAATCCATGTTCACCGACTTCATAAAATACTCAATAGTTTACATCTAATACAAAACACTCAACAGTTTACATATAATAATAAACTAGAACTTGACATCCCACTACAGAAAGTCAGCTGAAGGTATTTAGTCCTGAAAAGCAGCGCTCTGAGTGGACAGATGATGAAGCCGAAATACTCCTTTAACAGTATGCATGAGTTGTGTTTCTGTACAGGAATTCTATGATATCAAAGCTTCTCGAGGCAAGAATCAAGACAAGGACTGGGAAATGTGGAGAGTGCAGGAAGCAGACTTCGCACTGTGGCACAGCAAATTGGTGGGATCAGAAGTCAATGGTTGAGTAAGTTTATGTAACATTTTAACAACTTGCCATAGTATAGGACAAGGGAAAGGCAGATGCATACTGTTCTAGCAGGAAGGTGTAGGAGAAGCACTTCAATGATAGAGAGGTTGCAAAATGTGAACAGATTGTGAAGTGCAAGAGCTCTTTGTTAGACCAAAGCAAGTTTTTTTGCATCAAGTATATAATATGTTAACAAAAAACTTCCAGCCTTTTCTAAGGGTACAACATCACCATGGTCCCAATAATCAAAAATACTGTTGTAGTAGTATATTCTAAGCAACTGTTAGTGTTATGAAGAGGTTCTAAACATTTTTAAAGACATCATCCACAGCAAGCACTGCATCCTGAAAAGCACTCGATTGCTTTCTATAAGGCAAAGGAGAATAACCACACTCTGAAGATGGCATCAATGAGTTTTTCTCGCAACTGCAAAGACTGGCAGCTGTACGCTAATGTGAGGAAGCAGCCTAGATTTCCACACAGCAGCATAGTAACCACATATAGGCAGGATATTGTTCTGTGGTCTAAAAAGTGGTTTTGCTTGACCAGACAGTACCCTGACAGAACTGTACGAAGGAGGCTAAAGAATGGCAGTGGGCCCACTGTGAAGATCTGGTGGATCAGTGCTGCTGCAAGTCCTGCAGCACAACCTGCAAAACCAAATAGATCATATGCAGATAATTTGTGGGCATGTGCATACGTTAGGCACTTAGTCCCTTAGTTTTTACAAATGTTTGTAAGAGAAGGGTTGATGCAGAACAGGACTCAAGATTTTTTTCTTGGTCAAGGGAAATTATTAATGAATACCAGAGGAAGTGGTAAGCACTTTCTAAGTTCTCAGCCACCTAGATATTAAAAGGTATGAAAAAGAAGTAATAATGCACAATGCACAAGTATGTTACCAGCATTCTATGGCTTTCTTCAATGATGAAGAATATATCACACAAAAATATTATGAAATAAAAACTACATTTGAGTTAGTTACAATGACACAAGCTTACTGAGTTTCCACTTATTATTATTTGCTAACCTTCAAAAAACATATATAATGACTAGGTATATTTTATTTTGTAGTATTGTGCTGTACTACATTGTGATGTATACTTTAATGTGTACAGCTATGAAAAAACAGACCATCATTTGCTACTGGGGAGTGATACACAATTCTGAAATAATGCTGTTTTTATTTACTGTTTTGAAGCAGAGAAGCCAACTAAATGTAGTATATGTGCTCTAAAAGTATTGTATTTTATTTGTATGTTCCAAGATTGTCTATAAAGTCGTATCTGAATGATTTCAACTTAGTGCTATATAAAAATTACAAGAGTTAAGTCCTGATTTGTTCTTCTAACTAATAACATTTAGCTAGTTCAATCTTTACACGGATATAACTCTTATTTAAAAAGAGAAAGTAAAGAAAAAAAAACACTTTATGAATGCTCCAATAGTTAGTTCAATCAACTTGGATTATACATGTATATAATTTGAAGAAAGCATGATTGACAGCAGCACTGTGATTAGCACTATTGCTTTTTGGAATATGTGTCCTTTGTTTAAGTCCTGTGCCTAGTCATTATATGTATGAAGTTTTCACTTTCTCCATGTATCTTGGCTTTAATCTGCATACTCCAGTTTTCTTCCTGTGA
This sequence comes from Erpetoichthys calabaricus, assembly GCF_900747795.2. NCBI lineage: Eukaryota > Metazoa > Chordata > Cladistia > Polypteriformes > Polypteridae > Erpetoichthys > Erpetoichthys calabaricus. The sequence continues at coordinate 154,652,595 of NC_041398.2, forward strand.
CACCCCTGGAGAAGGCAGTTGACACTTTCTAGCCCTGCGAGAATAGAAGCATGTTACATGTCTGGCACCCTGCAACTATGAATTGGATAAAGAGGGTTTGAAAATATATATATATACTTTGTATTTAAAATGCACACTTTATTTTCTATACTACAAAATGCATACATATACAAAGGTAATTTTTATTCACCTATTTCTGTGGTTTCTTCTCCACAACCTAATCAATGCACTCTAGTAGCAAAAAAATTATAGAAAAATGGTAATTTCTAAATCAGCCCTGAACAAATAAACAAGTGTAAAGATACACAATGCTCACCTGCAGTTGGTTTAGTTCCTAAAGAACTTCCTTGATCAAGTTTGGCCTTTTTCTTCTTGGAGGATGTTTCTGAAGCGGCTGGACGTTTTTCAACCGCTGGAGTAGCAAGTGCCCGTTTTTTAAATAATTCTCTCTCACGTAGCAAAGCTGGATCCATGCTGGTTACATAAAATGCAGATATATAAGTCATGCATATATATATTTTCATAAAGTTCAGGAATTAAACCATACAATGAAAAATACTTTAAGCAGAAAACATTTTTTGTTAAATACATTAAATTTCTTCATTCACGCTGAACAAATAAATATATCTGCTTCCCCCTCTGGAGCAACTCAAATATAAGGCACACAGTCAGTCATGAGGGGACACCCAGAACATAACATATATGCAAGTCACAGCCATCCAGCAGTACTCATAAGCAACACTGTTGTTTTTTTTTAAATTCACTAACACAGTCAATCAGGTGCTAAATGCAAGCTCTGTCTGCTCTCTGCTTGCTACAGGCATGTGTATATACAATAGGTTTTGTTTTCTGCCAACAGTAGAGATAGATTTACATACCAAAATTTATAGTTGATTTAGGGTTGATGGGGGAAATATGTGCTTTTGAGGACTGTGTTAGGATCTTGATAACCAAACTGAAAATGTTTATTATCTTGTTTAGAGAATCCTAATATGTCGGATTCAGCTTTGGTCGCTTTGTATCCCTACATTATTCATTGTATTCCTGATTCAGCAGCACCAATTCGGCCACTAGGTGAGTGGGTAACAGTGACAATGGGGTCAAAGACGTAAAAATGTTGTTCCTTGGCAGTCTAATCACCAATTCGGACCCAGATATTGTACTCAGAACTCAGCAACATGCATGACTGTGGCGGACTCCAACAAAGTGCTCCTAGGAATGTCAGAACTTTAAAGTATGTAAACCCAACAGTTATAACTTAATTGTGTTTCACCCCTTACCGATATTATACAGAGGCAATGTGGGGCCTGTAGCAGACAGTTCGCTGCCGAACAGTTTAAAGCCATTGGCATTTACACCAGTAGATTCCTGGACTTGCAATCCACAGGTTGTCAGATTACTAAACAGCCAGTACCAATAACAAATATTGTACGAAATTATATAACTTAAAAAATACGGTGCATGCATACATGCATGTGTAACATACATTTTATATAACGCTTGGAAATAAACTATATATTTTCCAAAATTATGTTTGCAGATTGTTTCAATGACATTATTATAGATTTAAACTTCACATATAAAACAAATGGCGAATATCCGCCTAACTTTACCTCGGTAATATTCTCATTAATCAAGTACATACTTAAATCAGAATGTATAAACAATTCACTTACTTTTAAAAACACGAGTTAGAATGACAAGAATAATTATAATTTATTCTCATCGCACCTTGTTTTCGTTTATTTGACTATTTCTCTAGTTTACAGTACTGTAGTCCAGATTTGATTACAGTATGTTTACCAAACTGAAAACATACAGTGCCCATTTTGCTTTAACATGTAATTACATACTGCTATAGACCTTTTTTCACAATAGCTTTATATTACTTTCTATTCTTACCTTGTCAGTATTTCTCGGTGGTTGTTTAAGGAGAGAGAAAATCCAATGTTGTTTAAATCCGGAAGCAACACATGAAAAACCTCTCCGAAATTGTCGCTATTCTTGTGACGTATACACGATTGACTGTGTCATAGAGCTGCGCCATTCCTACAGACCTACATAGGCTTTTTTATTTATTTTTGCCAACGTAATAAATTAGTTTGATAAACAGCTAATTCCAAATACATTACAACGTAAAATTAGCTAATTTCACAGAATGTAAAATAATGCCAATCTACTATAAAACTTTTTTATAATGGCACCCATTCGAATTCTATTAAGCTATGAACGGTTGGACAGGACCGGGTGGATCTGAGTTAAGGATAGAATCTAAATTAAACATAATTTTCTTGTTTTATATTCGGAACTAATATTAATGTAATATGGCAGTATCTTTCTCACGTAGTTGAGTCTAATGCAGGGTTTCGAGCTCGAACAAACAGCGGCAGCATTTGTGCCCAGGCCATGCACCGTGCCACTGCATCGTGCGTGCATTACAAGACGCAGCCAAGACTGCACTTTGTGCGTATAAAAATCAGCTACAGTCAGTCTTCTGATTCAGTGGCATTTATTTACTAAATGAGAGAACTAATTGAATTATAGCAGATGTCAGCCGCTGCCTTGCATCATCCTTCCTCCTCAGTCAGACATACTGAGGAGAAAAGAACAGAAATTAAAATAAATATTGAATAAAAATAACATCAAAACAGGATTGTCACAGTGTAGTAGAATAAACACAGACAAAAGAGGGATACTGAGTGAAATTAATAAAGCTTTATAAATACACGTTACATACAAGTTGTTTTGGACATTGAGGACATGGGTAACATTATGCTCAGTAGACAGGGTTGACAGGTCCTGCAAAAATTTCCTGCTCAATGAAAGCTGAAAACCATCTAATGAGAGTTAGAGACCAGCCCATTGAATGACGAATATTTGCTTTGGCCAATTATATACAATATAAAAATTGAACAATGGGGGTTATCTATTGCAATGTGGGTTTTGTGGTTCCCCTTCAGTGCTGGATTATGACTTTTAGAGGCCCTAAAGCACTTAAAAGATTTTGGTGTCCCAATATATATCTAATTCAAAATATAAACAATAATAAACCATAACATAAAACTTACAGTAAGATGGAAAATATTGTATATTTTTGTATACTTCCACTTTACTTATATTTGAAAAGTCTTCTCTTAGTTTTTTTAATTGCAAAGTCTTTGATCAGATCCTCAAAACTAATCTTACATAATACACGTGCTTCTATACTTAGTAGAAATAAAGCATCCAGCCTGCCTCTATTGTTACTATTTTATTATATATTGTCATAGACGGCCGGCAGCTCAGTCCGGTCCGGACGTCCCAGGATAGGAAGAATGGACAAGGGCAGCCTTTCCAGGGCACTGTCTCCCCCAGGACATCAGTAGGTTTGACATGGTGGTGTGCTATCCGCATTGTCCAAGATTTTGGATTCACTAATCAATATTTTCTCAGTGCTAGTTAGTGTTTAATTCTTGAGAGTGTCAGTGCTATACGTGCTTTTTGAGTACAGGTTTGTTTTTGTTGTTTATTTGTACCATTTGACCTCTTGACTGAAACCCTTTTCTTTCTGACTTTTTACTTTGAGTTGCCTCATGTCTCCTGACTTTACTGTGTTAATCATTCCTCTGCCTATAAGTCTCTGGCAGGGGTTCATTAAATGAGTCACCCATATTTAAATCGGAGGAAAACTTGCAAAGAGATCTGATAGAATAAGTAGAACACTGCTGAATGAGAATCAGGAGGAATAAGAGCTAGTAAGAGGTCTTGCAATAATTCTAATATAGGACTGTCTTTTTACCACTGATCTCTTTAAACAAATAGCAAAATGTATTGATATTATCAGAACCTGATTGGTTTGTTTAAGGTGAAAGTTGAATCACACTACAATAACTATGCTGCACTTCTGAAGCAGATGCAGCAACAAAGTAATGTTTGTTTTCAATAACATATAAAGAGTCAATCTTTTAAAAAGTAATCTGACCATGAATACTCCAGGATACAACTGTTAAGAATAACAGGAGAGAAATTAAAAGTGAGAAACTAAAGTCTAACAATCTCCACCTTCTACTTTTCCACACCTGCGAAGTAATCATAATAGTAGTACTATCAGAAAGAAGCTATCAAAGGAATGATTGATGACCTTAAGCCCCGCCCCCAAAGGAAACTGCCAAAGGGATGATTGATTACCTTAAGCCCTTGCTTGACCGTAACCTGTCAAAAGGATGATCAAATAAAACATGGTCTTTTCTGTTTTACGAGAGGTTGGGGGAATGGGGAGGCTTATGTACATCCAACATTTTATAATCATACAATTAAACATTAAATATATCTAAAACTCGTAAGAAATAGGGATGACACTTTATCAAAGCACTCCACGTCATTCAGAGGGTTTGAAAATAAAGAATAGAGTTATCCTTTAAATCTCATACGTCCCGGCTCACTAGTTTGATTAAATTAAGAAAGTATGTGTATCTTTCTAAAATTAAGAAAATATTAGAGTATTTATAAATTAAAAGAACCCCTAACATCTATTTTAAAATATGCGTTAGCTCCATTTACAGTCCCTTGGTAAAAATTCTGACACACTGTGAGCTTAATCAATATAATGATTTTTAGACACGATAATCGGGTAAATGTCAAAAAGACTTTTTTTTACATTCAGCTGATCTGAAAACAAACTTATTAGATGAAATATTTCCCGCTAACGAATATAGGCTGTCTTTTTAACGTATGTCGCTTATATATCAAAATACATGTGACAGTCTAAGAAATGGATTCATACATAAAACACTCGCTGTTCAACGGGGTGATTAGCTGATGTTCGCATCGACCTCTAGGTAAAACAAATGAAGCTAACTTTCTAGCAAAGAGAATGCTTTAATCTATTGTTTAGATATTACACTTACAGACGGGGTCGTCTGAATGAGGATTCTTTGCCGCTACAAAGGGGCCCTGCAAAGTAGAGGAGGGACAGCAGCAACTTTTCACCTATGAGCTTTCTCCCAAACGTACAGGGCATGTCGCTCCGCCCTCCCAAGTTTGGGACAGCAAGACGGGCAGCATAAAGAGCCCTGCGTTACCGTCTATCGACACATTAACTTTTTTCAGCATACACGTGCCTCGGTGATCTTTCCAAAAGGTTGGCGATTTCGCTTTTTTCTTCTACAATGGAAAAAATACTTATGTGGTTGTTGGTAAGTGTAGATTATCGAAATATGTGCTGTTAATGATCGTCTCTCTTCAAACTGTTGAAATGATTGTTTTTAATTAATCCGTTTTCAAATCAGATCGTTCCAGCAACGAAGAGCAATCTCCCAAGAACCCTCTCACCAGAAGGTGGGTTTTATGATTTTTAAATGAAAAAAACTGTAACTAGTTTCTTATTTCAGAAGGTTGGTTACTTAAAAAGTGAGTCAATGCTATTACTTTTAAATCGAAAAATTATTTATAAGCATGTACAAATTAATTACTTTATAAGTATGTACAAACTTCCATCCATCCATCCATTGTCTCCCGCTTATCCGAGGTCGGGTCGCGGGGGCAGCAGCTTGAGCAGAGATGCCCAGACTTCCCTCTCCCCGGCCCACTTCTTCTAGCTCTTCCGGGAGAATCCCAAGGCGTTCCCAGGCCAGTCGAGAGACATAGTCCCTCCAGCGTGTCCTGGGTCTTCCCCGGGGCCTCCTCCCGGTTGGACGTGCCCGGAACACCTCACCAGGGAGGCGTCCAGGAGGCATCCTGATCAGATGCCCGAGCCACCTCATCTGACTCCTCTCGATGCGGAGGAGCAGCGGCTCTACTCTGAGCCCCTCCCGGATGACTGAGCTTCTCACCCTATCTTTAAGGGAAAGCCCAGACACCCTGCGGAGGAAACTCATTTCAGCCGCTTGTATTCGCGATCTCGTTCTTTCAGTCACTACCCATAGTTCATGACCATAGGTGAGGGTAGGAACATAGATCGACTGGTAAATTGAGAGCTTCGCCTTGCGGCTCAGCTCCTTTTTCACCACGACAGACCGATGCAATGCCCGCATTACTGCGGATGCCGCACCGATCCGCCTGTCGATCTCACGCTCCATTCTTCCCTCACTCGTGAACAAGACCCTGAGATACTTGAACTCCTCCACTTGGGGCAGGATCTTGCTACCAACCCTGAGAGGGCACTCCACCCTTTTCCGGCTGAGGACCATGGTCTCGGATTTGGAGGTGCTGATTCTCATCCCAGCCGCTTCACACTCGGCTGCAAACCGATCCAGAGAGAGCTGAAGATCACGGCCTGATGAAGCAAACAGGACAACATCATCTGCAAAAAGCAGTGACCCAATCCTGAGCCCACCAAACCGGACCCCCCTCAACACCCTGGCTGCGCCTAGAAATTCTGTCCATAAAAGTTATGAACAGAATCGGTGACAAAGGGCAGCCCTGGCGGAGTCCAACTCTCACTGGAAACGGGTTCGACTTACTGCCGGCAATGCGGACCAAGCTCTGGCACCGATCGTACAGGGACTGAACAGCCCTTATCAGGGGGGCCGGTACCCCATACTCTCGGAGTACCCCCCACAGGATTCCCCGAGGGACACGGTCAAATGCCTTTTCTAAGTCCACAAAACACATGTAGACTGGTTGGGCAAACTCCCATGCACCCTCCAGGACCCTGCTAAGGGTATAGAGCTGGTCCACTGTTCCGCGACCAGGACGAAAACCACACTGTTCCTCCTGAATCCGAGGCTCGACTATCCGACGGACCCTCCTCTCCAGGACCCCTGAATAGACTTTTCCAGGGAGGCTGAGGAGTGTGATCCCTCTGTAGTTGGAACACACCCTTCGATCCCCCTTCTTAAAGAGGGGGACCACCACCCCGGTCTGCCAATCCAGAGGCACTGTCCCTGATGTCCATGCGATGTTGCAGAGGCGTGTCAGCCAAGACAGTCCTACAACATCCAGAGCCTTGAGGAACTCCGGGCGTATCTCATCCACCCCCAGGGCCCTGCCACCAAGGAGTTTTTTGACCACCTCGGTGACCTCAGTCCCAGAGATGGGGGAGCCCACCTCTGAGTCCCCAGGCTCTGCTTCCTCATTGGAAGGCATGTTAATGGGATTGAGGAGGTCTTCGAAGTATTCCCCCCACCGACCCACAACGTCCCGAGTCGAGGTCAGCAGCGCACCATCCCCACCATATACAGTGTTGACACTGCACTGCTTCCCCTTCCTGAGACGCCGGATGGTGGACCAGAATCTCCTCGAAGCCGTCCGAAAGTCATTCTCCATGGCCTCCCCAAACTCCTCCCACGCCCGAGTTTTTGCCTCAGCAACCACCAAAGCCGCATTCCGCTTGCCTGCCGGTACCTATCAGCTGCCTCCGGGGTCCCACAGGACAAAAGGGTCCTGTAGGACTCCTTCTTCAGCTTGAAGAATCGGAGGCCGAACTGTTTTCTTCTTTACATCTAAGAAGTATGCAATTGCAGGAACTAATCTTTACCACAGATTGTCTCTTTGAGTCTAAAAATCCTGTCTCAGACAAGAAAGATAAAGCGTCCCCAGAACTTCGTAAGTACTACTTTCACCGGAGGGTTCGGTGGAACGAAAATAAGGTATTGTGGGTTGAATATATATATTGGGGGGCACTAAATTGTTCCTAGTGTGTGCTGGGTGTGTGTGTGTTTGTGCCCTGCGGTGGGCTGGCAACCTGCCCGGGGTTTGTTCCTGCCTTGCACCCTGTGCTGGCTGGAATTGGCTCCAGCAGACCCCCATGACCCTGTAGTTAGGATATAGCAGGTTGGATAATGACTGGCTGACTGACTGACATCAACGCTTCTGAAGAGTGATCATTCTTCCGAAGGTTTCAGCCAAGGGCACAAAGGCCCTTGGACAGCCTATTATTGAACATCCCTATCACGCAGCCCGGTAAGGTTAACTAATTGTGCGAGTGCGCGGCATATGTTTATTTAAAAGAAACCTTAGTCTTGTTTGTTTTTTCAGAACCTCAGTTGCCAGGATTCACCGCAGTTTTTATCATCACCCAGATTTCTCACCCAAATAGTGTGCAAATCCAAAAGAATTGATGCCAGAGCTAAGGCTACAGATCTGAAGGCTGAAATCGACCAAGTTCTGCTGGATTTTCAAAACTCTTTACCGGACCTTTTACCCCTTTTTCCAGATTTACGTGAAAAGGTTATTATATTGAACGCTATTTTAGAAAACTTGTTTCCGAAATAATGGCAGGTAATATGAGTTGCAAAGGTAAAAGCAGAAACGTTGGGAGCGGTTCTCAAAATGTCAGCTTAATGCATGATATGGTGAATGAACTTAGTTACTCTATTTGACCCCCAAAAATGCTTACTCCTCCTCCCCAATATTTTAATGAATCGGAATATATTAATTGGCAAAATCAAAATATGATCCAAATGAATAAAATGATAGCTACCATGAGAGTTCCTTCACCTGTTACTACTGCCTTTGACTTTGACCAGCTTGACTGCCTTTTAGAAACCCTGCATCCAGTAGCCACCCCAGATGAAATGTTAACATTAAACAATTTGTTAGAAAGGGTTCGACGGTCTTCAACCGAAAATGTGAATGTTCAAACGGGTCACGGCTTAACAAATGCCACCGGTTCTGCAAATGCTCAGCCTTTTGTTCCAAACTCCCAGAATGCTGTTGCCTCTCAGAGTATGGTTACACCAGTTTCAGATGCCCCTTCGGTTACATCCATTTCAGTCATACCTTTTGTACCCTCTACTTCTGTCTCTTCCTCTGTTTCAGTCACTGCATCCTCTGCTCTAGTCATGCCAGTTGTACCTAACCCCTCAGCCCCTGTATCATCTTCAGCATTCTCATCTGCCCCCTCTGCTTCAGTCTTGCCATCTGCCTCAGTTACTGCTCTAGTCATGCCAGTTGTAGCTAACCTCTATGTCTCCTCTGCTGTATCTAACCCCTCTTTCCCCTCTGCTTCAGTCACTGTATGCTCAGCCCCTGTTGCATTGCCAGTTGTAGCTGTCCCTTCAACCTCCTCAGTCGTACCAGTTATCACTGGTGGTTCTGTTGTGTCTAAACTCTCAACCACTTCTACTTCAGGTGTAACAGTTATGGCCGGTCTCTCAGTTGTCTCTAGAGCATTTTTCATCATATCGACAGACCATCATTTAATAGTACAGAAATAAGACACCCGTTAAATTTCACTGCTGCCTATGAACTAGAGTCTTATGAGGAGGTGTTTAACAGTATTTATGAGACGCCTCAAAGAATTCTGGATAGTTTTTCAGGTACTTTAAATCCATAAGATGTTGCACAGTTAGAATTGTGTGCTGCTTCCTTACCTATTAGTGATTTTATACAGATGACTGGAATTAATATTAGTGTAGACAAGTTTCTTCAACAGATAAAGAATCTTCTTCAGAGTCACGCGAGTGTATTAGCTGATGAGTCTCTGATGCTAGTCATACAGATTGTTAGAGCACCTAGCGGGGGGGCTAACAGCGCTCGCAAGGTATCCGCTCTACTCAATCACGAAATAGTCAGAAAGAAAATGATGCATTTAATTATTTCTCATAATTACGGGAACCAGCTCTGTGTTGCCTTTTGTCTGCATACCCTAATGGAAGACCAGTATGGGCAAAATCCACAGTTATGCATACGTGAAGCGTACAACCTTCAGAGCACGGCCGGATTATCTGATCATGAAAAAGTGTCCTTTGTGCACATTCATAAATTTGAAAACTTGCTAGATATTAAAATTGTTGTCTGGTACAGATGCCGAAGAAATGAAAAATTTTTAAAATTTGAAAGTTCCAGTGGTAGAAACCCTAAAACATATTTTATGTTTTTGCATGATAACCGTTATTACGGGATTTTGAATTTAAAGGGTTTTCTGGTTGGAAAATAGTTGTGTGACTACTATTACACAGGCTACCACTCAAACCTTAGCCATCACTGTGAAGGCCACTGCAATGTCTGTTTCTACCCCGATTGCAGACCGATCCCTGAAGAGCTTATCAAGTGTGCTGATTGCAACCGTTACTGTTGGTCCCAATTTTGTTTTATATAGCATACGATTCCTGAATTTAATGACAAAACCAACGACATGGAAGCGGCCTGCGACACTGCAAAAATGTGTCCCTTGTGTTACAAAACTTACACAGTGAATGCTGCCTCAAAACCCCATAAATGTCGTCCCAAAGAATGCTGTGTTTGTAAATCAAAAATTGAAAATAATGCAGAAAACCATCAATGCTTTATAGAAACCTTGAAGTCTGGGGAGCTGTGTGAAAAATACGTGTTTTATGATTTTGAAAGCTGGCAAGAAACAGGTGTGCACATTCCAAATTATGTATACTGTAAGTCCTTGCGTGGGGAATCCTGGTTCTGGGTGGGTGAAGATTGTGTACACCAGTTCTTTGCTAGATACCGTCGTCCCAAGTATCAAGGCTATACCTTCATAGCGCACAATTCAAAAGGTTACAATGGGTACTTTTTAATGAAGTATTTGATTGAAAACAGAATGAACCTTCGGGTTACCACTCAAGGAAATAAGTTGATGTGTTTCACAGATGAGGGTTATCAATTACGTTTTATAGATTCTTTGAATTTTTTAACAATGAAATTGAATGTCATGTCTAAAGCCATGTGGTTTGAAGCCAAAAAAGGGTATTTCCCCCATTTCTTCAATACGGCTGAAAACCAGGAATATATCGGGCCCTATCCAGAGCCTGAATTCTACGGTGTCCAGAGCATGATGACGAAAGAAAAAGAAGAATTTTTTTTGGCTTTTTATTGTAAAAATGATGTTGAAATTCTTAAAACTGCATGCATCAAATTTAGAGACAAGGTCATCAAAATTGGCAATATTGACCCATTTCAATGTATGATCCTAGCCTCTCATCATGGCCATGTACAGGCAAAACTGCATGCCACCAAAATCTATCGGTATAATTCCTTCTGACCATTACATTAGCAGTCAAAAAAACTATTCAAATGCATCTATTCAATGGTTATTTATCTCTATGAAACAGAAAAGTTGAACATTCGGCATGCTCTAAACCTTGGAGAAGTAAAGAAGGGCTCTTTTTTTTCTTGACGGTTATGCCAGAGTTAACAGTACTTTGACCGCCTTTGAATTTGCTGGCTGCTTTTACCACGGCTGTCCAGAATGCTATGATTTAAACAGTACCCATCCTTTAACTGGCCTGACTTGTGCAGTTATGTACCAATAGTTTATGTGAAAACTGGAAATACTTCAGACCAAATTTAATCTCGATGTGCATGTGATCTGGGAGCACGATTGGGAAACTTACTTAAAACATTGCGATTTCCCGCAACGTATAAATCTGAGGGATTCGTTGTTCGTCGGCCATACCAACGCCATAAAATTGTACCACAAGACCGGGGGCTGTGAGCAGATTCATTGTTATGATTTCACTAGTTTGTACTCGTTTGTAAATAAAACAAAAATGTACCCGATCAGTCATCCCACCATCATTTTTCAGCAATTTGGGGATCTCGGTCAGTACAGTAATCCCTCGCTATATCGTGCTTTGACTTTCGCGGCTTCACTCTATCGCAGATTTTTTATGTAAGCATATTTAAATACATATCGCAGATTTTTTCACTGGTTCATGGGTTTCAGTGGACAATGGGTCTTTTAATTTCTGGTACATGCTTCCTCAGTTGGTTTGCCCAGTTGATTTCATACAAGGGACGCTATTGGCAGATGGCTGAGAAACTACCCAATCAGAGCATGTATTACGTATTAAATAAAACTCCTCAAATATATTGTGAGCAGGGGGGCTGTTCGCACCCCTAGAGGATAGGGACGCTCCTCAAAAAGCGCTGAAAGACTACCTTCACATTGCTCCCTTCCTTGCTGAGCTTACTTGTGGGTGCTTTGTTGCGCGATATGCTTCCCGCACGGTGCTTCGCATACGTAAAAGCACAAACAGCACCTATTGATTTTTGATTGTTTGCTTTTCTCTCTTTCTCTCTCTTGCTCTGACATTCTCTACTCCTGCTGGAGGGGGGGTGTGAGCAGGGGGGGTGTGAGCAGGGGTGCTGTTCGCACCCCTTGAGGATACGGACGCTCGTCTAAAAAATGTTGAAAGACTACCTTCACATTGCTCCCTTCCTTTGAAGAGGAAGATATGTTTGCATTCTTTTAATTGTGAGACGGAACTGTCATCTCTGTCTTGTCATGGAGCACGTTTAAACTTTTGAAAAAGAGACAAATGTTTGTTTGCAGTGTTTGAATAAAGTTCCTGTCTCTCTACAACCTCCTGTGTTTCTGTGCAAATCTGTGACCCAAGTGTGACAATATAAAAATAACCATATAAACATATGGTTTTTACTTCACGGATTTTCACCTTTCGCGGGGGGGTTCTGGAACGCAACCCCCACGATGGAGGAGGGATCACTGTATTTTGGTTTAATTAAAGCCACCATCCAACCTCCACATGGTCTCAATTTTCCAGTCCTGCCTCTCAGGTTTTGTGGGAAATTAATGTTCACCCTCTGTCGCATCTGCGCAGAAACAGAATCTCAGACTCTGGACTGTTGTCACACAGAGGATGGGAGAGCTTTAACTGGGACTTGGTGTTGTGTGGAAATAGCAAAGGCCATTGACAAAGATTATAAAGTTTCAAAAGTACACAAGATTTGGCATTACCCCAAACATACTTCTGAACTATTCTCGGACTATATCAAGCTTCATCTAAAAGGTAAATGTGGTATAGCAGGTCCACAGCTCAGATCAAAGGCCACTTTTTAAATAAATAATTGCACACTCACAGCTTAAAGAGGGGGCATGGCACTGTGGCCGGAGCGGTTCCCAGGTGATTCATGATGCAGACCGTCCTTGCTTAAGTGCACAGGTGAAGAGTCGTCCGCATCCATAATTGTTGCCGGGAGCTGCTAATTGCCACACCTGATCCATGTCCCCATAATATTTAATAGAAGCGCGAGGCGGATGAAAAGGAAGGAAAAAAGAGGGGGAAGAAAAAAAGGGAGAGAAGAAACGGAGGTTAATGGGGAAGAAGGTGGCAGGAAGGAGAAAGCCGGTGCGTGAAAGCGAGAGCAGGTTGTACGGTAATGCAGATGGTAGGAGAGCCCCAGAGGAGTGTTTGGCTGATTGAGGCAGTCACTCCAGCTGAACTGTTTGGAGGAGCTGGAGTGACCGGTAGTGGAGTCAACTGGCCGCTGAAGGAAACAGAGTCATGGAGGCTTTGGGTGTGTTGAGCCCCAGCGTGAACGCCCTGGCCGTTGGGGAAGGAACCCAAGTCTTAGTCCGGTTGGAGCCCAACGTAGCCGGGGATCGGAGGGCTACCGGACCAGCATTGAAGGGATCTGTATTTGCTGGTTTGGCAACTCCCCTGTTGCGGGGCCTGAATGGGAGAAGCAGGGGAGCCACCAGTAGAAGAACGCACCTGGCTTTAGTTTTAAAGAAAGACTGCCTCCAGCCATTGTTTTTAACTTCCACAGTTCACTTGTTTTTATTGGATTATTTATTTGAAGATTTGAAAGACACTGCACTATTTATTTGAGCACTGTTTTGATTTTGTTGATTCTTTTAATAAAAGCACTATGCACTTTTTGCACCATCCTCTTGCTTTATGGTTGATGTCTTCACTGCCTAGCTCATCGGTGACATTACCGACGGTGTCGGGTTCGAGGGCTCCCTGAAGTAAAATGGGAGCATGGAGCAGAACCTGCATTGTCACAGCATGCAGGAGGCATTGGGTTATCCTACCTGGTGTACGGATGAAGCTTCCCGAGACCAGTATATTTTTGAACATTATCAGAAGGAAGGTGTACAAATGGATCGTGATAACATCGCCATAAATCCGGCTAAGAGACACATTTCAAAGTTGTTTTTAAATTCTCTTTGGGGTAAATTTGGGCAGAAGCCTCTCCGTCTCACTACTAGCTTAGTCAAGGACAGCGAGGAATTCTTGCGATATATTTTCTCCAAACAGTATAATGTTTCTTATTTTGAATTTATCTGTGATGTGATTGCTCAAATACAATGGAAGTATGCCGATGAAAAGTACACCCTACCTGGTAGCGTTAATGTCATTATTGCTGCTTTCACAACTGCCTATGCCCGGTTAGAGTTGTATGATTTACTGGACAGTCTGGGAGAAAGGGTGTTGTACAATGACACCGACTCGGTTATTTTTACTTCTCAGCCTGGCCAGTACAATCCTCCTCTGGGTGACTATTTAGGAGAGCTCACTAGTGAGTTAAATACTGGTAAATATATTACAGAATTTGGTAAAATTGTAAACCAATCTAGTTCAAAATTTTGTGACATCTCATGAAGCTCCTTCTCAAGAGTTACTGGTTCACGGTAAGCAGATCCGTAGAGAAAAAAAATGCTTCACTTTAAAAAAACACACCACTCAGGAAGAAATTCATAGTGGTGTATAACAAGAGGGTTCTCCTAAAAGATTACACCACAAGGCCGTATGGATACTAAAAGAGATTTTGATACACACCTTCAGCATCCCTTCCCTAAAATTATCTTGGGTCCATCCTGTTCCGGTAAATCCTATTATGTAAAAAAATTACTGGAACATTCAAATCATGTTGTGTCTCAGCCTTTTCAAAATATAATTTAGTTTTATAGTTGCTGGCAGAAAATGTATGATGAGCTATCGGCTAAATTTCAGCAGTTAAAATTTATTGAGGGGCTCCTGAAGTCTTTATGTGATGACGAACTTCTCCCTCCTGAGAAAATAAATTTGGTCATTATAGATAATCTGATGGAATTGGCTAGCGAAAGCCAGGAAATAGAAAAACCTTTCATGAAATATCACCGGAATCTGTCTATCATTTACTTGGTTCAAAATGTATTCTTTCAGGGAAAGAAAAGCCGAACGATTAATCTTAACGGCAATTATATTACTCTTTTTAAAAACCCCAGAGACAAATTGCAGATTACTACCTTGGCCTGTCAAATATATCCGGGGTGTGTTAAGTTCTTTTTGGAAGCTTTCGAAGATGCTACAAAATTACCTTACAGCTATCTCTTAGTGATGAACCAGTCTGTTTCCACCCAATTGGCCAGTCGTGTACACCATGAAAAGATAAAAAAAGCTGTTCTGGTTTAAAGTTCCATATTCTGTCAGCATGTCTGTCAGAATAAGCAGAAACCTACAGCCTCTCAAGGCCTTACTCTGTTGCTCTTGTCGTCGCCATAAAATTCTTATAAACACGTTTTCTGACAAATGAATTAGTGCTTTGTCCTAAATAGCCTGTAATACTTTAAAAGGCAATATGCCTCTTTCACCCAAACAGTTTAAACAACTCAAGAAGCATAAAACATCCGTCCGAAAAATAAGTGACAGAAAACTAACCTTAAAACGAGAAGAAAGTTATTTTGAACCAGAATACACTCAGAAAATATATTTGGTACCCAGAATTAAATGTCTCTTTTTCAGCAAAAGAGCGCTAATCCGAACGATCTCTTGAGTGCCACTGAAACTGAACTGGACAAGGAAATGAGAAATGTCCTGCAATGCTGTGATATAGGGGCTGACGAGAAGGTGAAGCTTTACACCTCTATCTTGCAGAAATATCTAACATTAGTTAAAAAGGCTGATAAAGAAACTAACAGTATGACACTCATGTTACCAAAAGAAGAAAATGTTGAAGGGGACGTTAGAACAGTCAACGTGTCTGAGGACCGAGTTTGGCAAGAGGTGTTGAGAAGTGCGCCTGTGAAAGCAAAGAAAAATGTTGAATTTGTTTTGCATAAAATGTCTGTCAATCACAATCTCGCATTTTGGAATAACCGTGGAGAGCTGCTGTTAGAAGGTAAACCTTTGGTCGGCTCCAACATGGTGGATTTGGTACGTAATCTGATAGCATCTCATACAATACCTGAGCATAGGAGGTCGCGTGGTTGGACGGAATTTGTAAACGCCATAACTGGTTTGAACATTCCATTTTCTGTTGTGCCTAATGATGAAACAAGAGAACTCCTTGAAAGTTTTAAGCCGCTCGCTGCCCTCCTCCCTGTTCATTATCCTGATGTTAGCCCCTACCGACGGAAACAGAGAAAAAAAAGACTGGATTGGATTGCTTATTAATTTGTAAAATTGTTCTTTTATTAAATACAATTGTATGTCATTACAGAGTGCCGTCATCCTTTAACCGTTCATTGAAATATTTATAGGTCTCTGATCTTTGCATGCAAGGGTACCGATTAAAAACAACGTCCCGGTGAAGGAAGCCAGGAACGAACAAATTTAGATACCATAGCATCATTATTGTTTACATCATCAGAATACTTTTTTATTACAGAGTTATACGGAAGTTCTTTTCCTCTCTGATGCAGAAAGATGAGGCAGTGTTGACCACATGTGTCCGAGAACCAACTTTAAAACTGCCTGTTGTTTTTAAAGATTTGTTTACAGTTTTTGGATAAGAAACGGTAAATGTCATTTGGGAAGTAGATAAAAATTTCCATACGAATCAAAAAACTGTCCATGGCCTTCTTCAGTAAGGTAAATCCCCAGCCAGTGTTCTCCATGTTGGGTTTGACAATGAATACAGTAATCCCTCCTTGATCGCGGGGGTTGCATTCCAGAACCCCCCCGCAAAAGGTGAAAATCCGCAAAGTAGAAACCATATGTTTATATGGTTATTTTTATATTGTCATGCTTGGGTCACAGATTTGCACAGAAACACAGGAGGTTGTAGAGAGACAGGAACTTTATTCAAACACTGCAAATAAACATTTGTCTCTTTTTCAAAAGTTTAAACTGTGCTCCATGACAAGACAGAGATGTCAGTTCCGTCTCACAATTAAAAGAATGCAAACATATCTTCCTTTTCAAAGGAGTGCGCGTCAGGAGCAGAGAATGTTAGAGAGAGAGAGAAAAAAGCAAACAAAAATCAATAGGGCTGTTTGGCTTTTAAGTATGCAAAGCACCGCCGGACAAAGCAGCTGCAAGGATGTACAATGTAAAGGTAGTCTTTCAGCATTTTTTAGAGGAGTGTCCGTATCCTCTAGGCCAGTGGTTGAACAGCCCCTCTGCTCACACCCCCTCCGTCAGGAGCAGAGAATGTCAGAGAGAGAGAGAGAGAGAAAAACAAACAATCAAAAATCAATACGTGCCCTTCGAGCTTTTAAGTATGCGAAGCACCATGCGGGAAGCATGTCGCTTGACAAAGCAGCTGCACAGATGGGAGCAACGTGAAGGTAATCTTTCAGCATTTTTAGATGAGTGTCCATATCATCTAGGGGTGCGAACAGCCCCCCTGCTCACACCCCCTCCGTCAGGAGCAGAGAATGTCAGCAAGAGAGAGAGAGAGAGAAAAGCAAACAATCAAAAATCAATACGTGCTGTTTGATCTTTTAAGTTTGCGAAGCACAGTGCGGGAAGCATAACGCTTGACAAAGCAGCCATATGTAAGCCCAGCAAGGAAGAGAGCAATGTGAAGGTAATCTTTCAGTGTTTTTTGAGGAGCGGCCGTATCCTCTAGGGGTGCGAACAGCCCTCGTGCTCACAATATATTTGAGGAGTTTTATTTAATACGTAATACGCGCTGTGGTTGGGTAGCTTCTCAGCCATCTGCCAATAGCGTCCCTTGTATGAAATCAACTGGGCAAACCAACTGAGGAAGCATGTACCAGAAATTAAAAGATCCATTGTCCGCAGAAATCCGCGAACCAGCAAAAAATCTGCGATATATATTTAAATATCCTGTGGGGTACAGCCTGGACACAGACAGGTAGACATGTTATTTTCACCACACACATGTTTATTTATAATATTTACAGTGCACATACCCAGTGCCGCAGCACCAATCACCCCTCAAGTCCTTGGACACAACACAATGCCTTCTACAGTCTCTGGTCCGCCTCCACTCCTCTCCACCAAGCTTCGTCCTCTTCCACCCGACTCTTGCCCTTGACTGGAGGGAGGTGGCCCCTTTTATACACCCCGGAAGGACTCCAGGTGTATTCTAAGGGCTTCCGTAGCCACACCCCTGTGTGGCGGAAGCTCTGTCGGTGTATCCGGAAGTCCTCCGGGTGTCACCAATACTCTTCCCCCCAGCACTTCTGGGTGTGGCGGAAGTACTGAGGTCCAGGGCTTCCAAGGCATCGGGGCGCCCCCTGGTGGTGACCACGGGCCTCTACAGGGTTGAGCTTCCAAGCTCTGTACCCATGGCCCCCAAAGCAACCAGTGAGGACGCCCCCTCGTGTTCTGGAGGAGGCACAAGCCCTCCTCCGGTCCTCCTGGGCATCCCCGCCGGGTACCACAATGCTTACATATAAAATCCGCGATAGAGTGAAGCCGCGAAAGTCAAAGCCGATATAGCGAGGGATTACTGTATTCACTATGAACATGGCTGGCACTCCGATATTTTTTTCTGGTAGTTGATCACACACCAGAACCCCGCGGAAATATTTTTCGGTGTAAGGATCTGTTAATTGTTTTGTATTCATGGTGTTTATTGGTAGTCATACAACACATTATGTCTCCGGTTGATTTCGATGATGTTGTCAAAGACTGCATATATTAGATGCAGAAGCGTAATTCAAATCTCATGTTTCCAGTTTTAACTAATGAAAAATGATCACCGCTTTCTTGATCGTGGATTAGATCAAAAGCGAAGAGTATATCCTTGCGAGAATTCTGAGCGGGTGATAGACAGAGCTTGATCCTTCAAATGCTTACCATTGGCCAATACCAGGTTATAGTATTCTCTGGCACTGTTGCCGCTTGCAAAGTCTGGTTGAAAAGGTTTGGCAGGAATCTGTCCACCGTCCATGTACAGAACCAGGAACTCTACATCATTATGTTTGAAATTGAATGGATTCCTTGTATAAGAACCTGAAAAAGCCTCATTATCCACCATGCCAATCACCACATATTTTGGTAGTTGACCCAGAATCAGGTTTTCTTAATTGCATACTCGGATACTCGCTGGCATACTGAATACTTTCATATTCACCCTTTCCACAGGATATTTAGCATTGGCTGATGTAAGGGCATGAGCGTGCCCTAATTTCATGGCCGGTGCAACTTTTACTTTTTTACAAAAAGGAAGGCTGACATTATGTTTACTTCGTAAACCAGACATTAAGCAGAATTCATCTTTGTTCCGAACCATTTTAATCTTCATGTCTATGCCATTCAATATTAATTTTCCTGGAAAAAAGAGGTTGGTATGTATGTGTCCCAGAAGTTCAACAGTCCTGCTACCAGCCATATGGGCGCTTCTTTTATGAAAACCGGTGTTTTCTCCATCAGGATCTGTCTCTTCCAATTTGTTAACTGTATCTTTGTAAAAAAGGCCTATAGCAAACTCAGGATGAAGATTCTCCTGGCTGTAATTTAGCAGACATTCTAAGACAGCTCTTGTAAGGATAACCATTTGAACTCTGTGATATTAGGTGGTCACCCAGGGTAACATCAACTTGCAAAAACAAACTGGCTAAAAAGTAGTTGACAAATCCAACCTTTGCACCAGCAGCTATGTTAGTCCATCAGCGTTCACAATTTTGCCCCCTTAGGTGTAGAAGAGTGTCAAGGTAATCTTCCCCATTTCCAGCTATGAGAAATTCCAGTGGCACTACTTCAAAGAGGGCTGAGAGAGGTGGTACTGCAACGTATATACTTTTATCTACACTCGTTTGAGTGAAAGGCACAGTAAACAGGTCCAGTTCATTCTGTGTACGAAAGTCATCCTCTCTTAAAAAAAAAAAAATGTCTCTCTTCTTCTTCTTTTTCCTTGCTTTAGTCTTGTTGTTCTTCTTCTGACAATGTTTAGAAAATGCTGTATAAAACATGCCAGGTGTCCAAGTGAGGCTCTTCATAGGAAAAGGCAGGCTCTGCATTCAGAGCTCAACCTCTTAACAACTAAAGAAACTGAACAACTTATTTTTAAATCAAGACATCATTACTATGAACATGGAGAGAAAGCTAATAAGCTTTTAGCTCAACAAATCCACAAGCAAGAAGTTTGCAATGCAATCCCAGCAATCACCAACACGAACAGAGACAAAATCATTGATCATAAAAATATAATACACACATTTAGAGACTACTATAAATCCTTATATTCTACTGAGTTTACAGAAGACAACACACAATTTAATGTATTTCTAGATGCATTACAGATACCACAAATAGATACTCTTAGTGCAGAGGAATTGGATAAACTGTTGGCACTATCAGAATTACTAGATGCTATAAAGTTACTTCAGAGTGGGAAAGCAGCAGGCCCTGATGTCTACCCTGTCGAATTTTATAAGAAATTCTCCACTCAGCTAGCTCCCCACTTATTAGCAATATTCACAGAAGCTAGAGACAATCAAATTCTACCTCAAACTTTTCGCCAAGCATTAATCACCGTCTTTCCTAAACAAAATAAGGACTTATTACAATGTGCATCATACAGACCAATTTCACTTCTGACTAATGATGTTAAGATACTCTCCAAAGTCCTAGCTAGAAGGATGGAGAAAGTGCTGCCTTTGGTAATATCACAAGATCAAACTGGATTTATTAAAGGCCGATGCTTAGCTTCCAATCTTCGACGCCTGTTCAATGTAATATATTCACCTGCAAAGTCAAACACCTAAGAGATATTATTATCGTTGGATGGAGAAAAAGCATTTGATATGATTGAATGGAACTACCTCTTCACAACATTAGGGAAATTTGGGTTTGGCCCAAACATTTGTGCGTGGATCAAACTACTGTATACCAATCCAAAAGCTTCAGTTTGTATTAATAACATTAATTCAGACTACTTTAAACTAGAACGTGGTACCAAACAAGGATGCCCCTTGTCACCACTACTTTTTGCAATTGCCATTGTGCCACTGGCAGTTCACTGTCAAAATGCTTATCAGATAAAGGGGATTATAAGAAAAGGACTTGAACAGAAAATTTCTCTATATGCAGATGATATGGTACTGTATATATCAGACCCATAATATACTGTACCTGCAGTCCTAACAGCACTTAAAGAATTTTCAAAGATTTCTGGTCTCAGAATTAATTTGAATAAAAGTGTACTCTTCCCAGTGAATTCTCAAGCATACAATATTAGATTGGACACCTTTCCTTTTATTATTGCAGAACAGTTTAAATACCTAGGGGTAAACATCACAAGTGAATATAAAGCTCTTTATCAACAAAATTTTGTCATCTGGATGGAAAAAATTAAGCAAAACTTGCATAGATGGTCAACCCTTCATTTCACTCTAGCTGGAAGAATTAACGTTGTTAAGATGAATATCCTTCCTAAGCTTCTCTTTTTATTTCAAAACATTCCAATATACATCAATAAATAATTTTTTAAGCAATTAGATTCAACAATAACCTCATTTATTTGGAACTTAAAACATCCACATATCCAAGAGGGACCCTACAAAGACCTAAGGCAGAAGGTGGCATGGCTCTACCTAACTTTCAGTTTTATTACTGGGCAGCAAACATACTGTACAAGCTATAAAAACCTGGACATGGACACAAATAGATGAACATACACAGGCTTGGTCCGCAATAGAAATAAAATCCTGCAGCACTTCTTTATATTCCTTGCTTTGTGCCCCTATAAATGCAAGGTATCGCCAATATACTAACAATCCAATTGTGCTTCACTCACTCAGAATATGGAATCAATGTAGAAAGCATTTTAAGATAGAGAATCTTTTATCTGTGGCACCTCTGCATGAGAACCACCTTTTTCAAACCTTGCAAACATATGCAGTTTTTAATACCTGGAAAACATTTGGAATTAAATCACTTAGAGATCTTTACATAGAAAACGTCTTTGCATCCTATGAACAATTACATTCCAAATTTAACTTTCCAGCAACACATTTCTTTCACTATCTTCAAATCAGAAACTTTGTTAAACAGAATCTGCCCGATTTTCCTCAACTCCCACCTTCCTCTATGCTGGAAAAAATATTGCTTAGTTTCGAGGACTCAGACAGCATTTCTGCAATATATAAAACCATTTTACAGTCCTTCCCTTTCAAAGTTCCAAGAAGACAGTGGGAAAAGAATCTCTCACTCAACATATCAGAAAAGGAGTGGAAGGTAGCAATGCAGAAAATTCACTCGAGCTCCATATGCGCAAAGCATAAAATTATTCAACTCAAAATTATATATTGAGCACATCTGTCTCGTTTAAAATTGTCCAAAATGTTCCCAGGGCAGGATCCAACCTGCGAATGCTGCAATCAAGTTCCAGCCCCACTGAGTCATATTGTTTTGGGCCTGCACCAAACGAACAGCATTCTGGACCAAAATCTTTAAATGCCTTTCAGACAGCCTTGGTGTCACAATCCCTCCTAACCCATTAACAGTTGTGTTTGGTGTACTTCCAGATGGGCTTAAAGTGGAGAAGGACAAACAAACTGTGATTGCCTTCACTACACTATTAGCACGTAGACTTATCTTGCTCAACTGGTAGAATCCTAACTCTCCTCTTTTAAGTCAGTGGGTAGCTGATGTTTTATACTATTTGAAATTGGAAAAAGTCAGATTCTCACTTAGAGCATCTGTGCAGAATTTTTTCAAAACCTGGCAGGATCTAATCAATAACATTTTAGAGTAAGCTCTTAAAGCACAGAGGAAGCAGATTCTCTTCCCATTTCTTTTTCTTCTCCAATTATCTTTATCCACTTATCAAACTCATCAATTTACTTCTTTTTACTAGCTTTAAGTTTTACTCTGTTGGCCATGCTCTCTTTCTCAGGGGTGGGGGTTGATTTGTTTTCAATCCTATTTTTTTGTAACATTGATCTATTTGTTTGGAATGATTACAATAAAATCAATAAAATATAAAATAAAAAAAAAATGCTGTAAAAATAGTGCACCTTGCCTTTTTGACTGGCAGGCTGTCACGCAACCCCAGTGGTCTCTTGCATTTTGTCTTTCTCATTACCATCAAGCCCACCCCCTCCTGCTTTTCTCGGACGCCACCAGCCGCACTTGATATAGCCCCGGTGATCACATCTTTTACAATATTTTTAGCAGCAGATTTGATAAGTGGTTTTGCAATGTCAAAGCCTTTTTTCAGGAAAGGTAAAGCTCTTCTAAACAACCCCCAAAATATACCTCCAATACCCCCACCATACATTACAGAGGATCCAGAGAATCCTGGTAATTCATTACCCACTTGGGTCTGGTAATATTGGATGTACAGTGTCGGGTCCTGGTAAGACCTCATTGCTTCAGTTGTGCATACAATGCCTGACGGGTCTGAAATGCAACTTCACTATCATCTTACCAAACTGAAATGGCACGTTTTTGTTCTGGTCCATCTTTATTTCAATAGTCACTGTGTCAAAATGATTCTTGCTGACTGGGGCATAGTAGTAATTTTATTTGCTTGATCCTCTATATGAACGCACCTCAAAAGGGGCACATAGCTGTCTCCGACTCTCTGATGGGATACCATGTCACCGTACATGTAAAAAGTGTAAAAGCCAGCCCAGATGTCAGCAGGGAAAGGAGCCTTGTAAGTTAACCCCCGAGTTTGATCAGGATGCGCTCCTAATATTCGACACAGCTGTCCTTTTAAGTGTATAGTTTCATCCTTTTCGCCAGGTACCACGGAGAACCTTCTTTCCATTGCATTATAACTGAATTTCACAGGATTCTCTGAAGGGACAGTTCCCGTTGCAAAATCTGTTAAAGTGGGTAGGCTTAAGGTTGTCAAATTCATAAGAGACAGTAGGTCGTGAATACCTTCGTAATACCCTCATGGAATGTAGTAATATTTTTTATCCCTGGAGCTGAAGTGTAAAATTCGTTATCCGGTTTGTCTATGGTATTCCATGTATGTGAGTACTGTATTTCTGCTAGACCGACTTCCTAAGAACCTTCTAATTCTATGGGTTTAGCAAGCTTTGTCGTGAAACTGGAAATTGTGTTGTTACGGAAAATGTCTGAGGAAGCGTTGCTAGCCAGAGTCACAAAAAAACTTTTGCGCTCCATTGTATACCGCTAGAGAATGATGAGCCGATTAGGAGCGGTCTGGATTTTATTGAACATCTTGGGCTTGGCTCTCTGGTATCCAGCTATTAAATTTTTCTGGCCACCCAAGCCATTTGACTAAAATGAATCGTTTCTTATTCTTAACTTTCCTAGCCAGTATTATTTTGATCTGGTAAACATCTGTGGAATCGACTTTAATTTTCTGCAATTCATTGTCATAAAAGGATCCTATGATCGCTAAAACATCGTAATCTTTCAGTTTGTACACAGCTGGTACAAGCTCAGAAACGGTAAAGATTTCATTTGAAATTTGATGTCTGGTTTTAGAAACCCTAACTGTATCTCCTACTTTGAACTTAAACAATGGTGGACCCGGGGGATTGGCGATGTTATATAAGTTTTTGTTTACATCAGAAGGAGCCATTTTTATGCTTCGATGATAACTTTTGTTGTAAGAGTATACTAGATCCGACAATTTATCAATGTATGTTCTCATATTATACACACTGAAATATTTCCACATTTTAGATTTTAGTGTGCGGTTAAATCTCTCCACCATGGATGCCTTTAATTAATTTCCTGTGGTTAAACATTTTATTCCAATCTTCTTTAGCAGCTTTTGAAAATCTCAGTTGAAAAACTCTTTCCCCTTGTCGGTTTGGATCTTCTTTGGAGTTCTACCGGCGCTCAGAATGTTTTGGAAGGCTCTTGTCACTTCTTTACCCATTTTGTTCTTCAGGGGCCATACCCATGCGTAATTAGAAAGTACATCGATTCAGGTTAACAAATATTTATAACCCCGGTTATGCTCGGACACATTTGTCATGTCCACTAAATCCATCTGCCATTGCGAGTCTATATCAGATACATAAACCTTATTTCCCCTAAAATGCCTTCTAGCGGGTTTATGAATTGTATAAGAATATTGACCAGATCACCACTCCAACACCTGATGGTCATTACTTTTTCTGACCAGAAACCTCAAAGCTCTTTTCAAAGAGTCTTTTTCCCCAAAGCTGCCAGGATTTGCTGGGTTATAATAAACTTTTTTCATGTAACCCACCATCATTGACGATGAAAGAAAAATGTCAATGGTTTAAAAATCAAATGGGGCTTCATTGGTAATTTTCAAAACAATATTAAAATTCAGAGATGCTTTACCGATCACTTCAAAACATAATATTACAACTAAACAGCATGATTAAAAACAGACAAAAACATGTTATATCACAGGTACGTTCAGTTGATCTGATTTTTCCATGTCGTATTCCCTGTAAAACCTAAAGGTACACCAGACATATCAGGTACAGAAAAATGGTATTTAGAGAAGGCATCGGCTATTTCACGTATTTTTGAATAAGAGTCATCGACCATGTTATGAAAGGCTTGTACAATAGCCTCATTGATAGAATGTTCATTTTTCAGGTTGTCGACAGCATTTTGTACAAATGCGTGAACCTTATGAAAAGGCAGAAAGATGTTGAAGCAACCCAGAGTCTTTTTTTTTTTTTATATTTTTATTTTATTAATTTCCATTGTAATCATTCCATACAAACAGATCAATTTATAACCCAACAAATTTGAAGACAAATCAAACCCCAACCCTGAGAAGGAGAGCTTAGCTAAAAGAAAATTGCTTAAGGCTTTTTAATAAGGCAACATTAAACAAAAGAAATGGAGAAGTAAATATATATGTAAACTAGCAAAATACCCGCGCTTCGCAGCGGAGAAGTAGTGTGTTAAAGAGGTTATGAAAAAAAAAGGAAACATTTTAAAAATAACGTAACATGATTGTCAATGTAATTGTGTTGTCATTGCTATAAGTGTTGCTGTCTTTTATATATATAGCAAAATACCCGCGCTTCGCAGCGGAGAAGTAGTGTGTTAACCTCTTTAACACACTACTTCTCCGCTGCGAAGCGCGGGTATTTTGCTCTATATATATGTGTGTGAATGTATGTTTGTATATATGTATGTCTATATTTAATATCTATCTATATAATTATTTATATATATATATATATATATATATATATATATATTATATATATATATGTGTGTGTAGATATGTAAATTTGTATTATGTGTATGTATAATATATATATATATATATATG